>NW_006711237.1:794712-863685 GCF_000271645.1 Tremella mesenterica DSM 1558 | reverse complement strand
GTTCTCGCGTTCTCTCTCTCGCTGTTACCTCTCTTCTCTGTCCCTATTGTTATTCTCACCCCTCTCTTTTCTGTCCGTATCGTCTTCCCTCGGCCCCCCTTTCTCATCATCGGACCATAAGGCTATGCTTCGAAGTGATCTCATTTGACTGTGCTTTTGATACGTTTTATCAAACGCTCCCACACACCCACATACTCGCACACCCGCACGTTCGGGCTCTCAACTTCCCGCTCAAAACACTAGGAAAACGGGTCACTTGTACCACTCGATCATCTTGTCTCACTCAAAGAGTCGGAGCATTGGACGCCCAGATCATCTTTGAGATATGTCATGGTCGTTTCACGATGGAAGAGAGAGCACTGGACACATCCATCTTTCACCTTGTCGTGGTCGTTCAACGATGAATGGGACCACTGGGCATTGTCATCTTTCACCTTTTCGAGATTGTTCACGATAAGAACAGATGCATGAGGAGAAAACAAAGTCAAAAGATTATGGATGGGAGAATTGAGATGTATCGGTCACACTTCCCCCTCCCCCCGGTTCTAGTGTGTTGTTGATCAAGTGCGAGTATGACAGTTTCAAAAGAGTGTTTGTTCTACAGTTTGTGCCTACGACTTGAAGTTTGATGATCAATTATCCAGTAAACATTTTCAGAAACTGACAAACCCAGTTCACAAGCTCTGAAAGCCATCGACCTTATCCATCAATCCGACGTCATCCACGGAGATATCAGAGCCAGACATCTGTTGGTACATCCGGACAGACGCGAGTTGGTATGGTGCGATTGGGAAGCCAGTAGGGGGAGTCTGAGTACGAATGATAAGGAGGGAGAGAGACGGTTGGTCGAGGGTTTGTTTGGGACGACGCCGATTTCCTTGATCATCTGATTTGTTTTCCGAATGGGGTGGGGTGGGGATAACGGAGACAATTGTTTTTTTGTCAATTGAGGGGTAGGGGTCGGATGGTCACGTCAAAATCAAACGAAACGAAACGAACTAATAACTGTGCCCCAAATGTCTATCTACCCCGTCAACTCGCAGAAAGACGAATACGGATCAAGGTTTAGAGGTCATATCAACGTTTTGGATGAATGAGTTTTGGAATCAGACAAAGGAAGTTTGAATATGTAGTACAAAGGTTTGAGAATAATATCAAATACTTTTTTTTGGATCGAATATTCCATTTTAACCATCAAAGGTTTGTCAACCTTGCGATTCTCGTCATTCGGACTTAGGTTTAATCTTGTGCGTCTTCTGGTTTATGCAAAAAAAATTTGTTTGATCTGAATCTGATCCCTGACTCGTTATCAATCCCATGGACATTATCCAACTTTATCTCTCATTCTGTTTGTCTGGCTCGATTTCATTCTCATCTCTAACCCACTTAGAGTACCAGTCTTGGACAATCTCTTGGGCTGATCAATCTCCATCTGCTCCATTCTCCAATGACCTCAAGTTGGATTTTTGGATTTTTGGATTTTTTGATTTTTTGATTTTTTTTTTCCATTCCGAGATTTCCGCCATCACATCAACGTTTTACGATAAATGCCTTAACTTACTACCATCGAGGGTATCAAGAGAATTGCTCGTTTCTAACTTTATATCCGACTTGTAAATCATTTTGATCAACTACAAACTTCTTTCACACTGACGAATAGATCATCATACGTCATTGTGTCATACCTAATGGCGATGACCACGCAAATGTGGACGGACAGTTAGCCATTCTACTTTCTGTTTTCTGCTTTTTGCTTTTTGAATGTTATTTGGGATGATTGGGTGAGGATTCGGTTTGGTTAGGGATGATACATAGGTTTTTTGTTTGTTGACCTTGCGCTTCCTTCCTTACCATTCTTCTCGTGCTACAACGGCGACGACGACAACAACAACAACAACAACAACAACGACAACGACGACAACGACGACAACGACGACAACGACGACAACGACGACAACGACGACAACGACGACAACGACAATAACACCCCTCATAGGTAGAGTGAAAAAAAAAACATGTATATCAAATTGATCATTAATATAGCGGTCTTTTTAGATAAGACCAAAGAACGTTTCGTCAGTTTATACCAGTGAGTTATTCGTTTTGGTTTGATTTTTTGGGTGTATATCAGCAAGGTAGTGAGGTAAGGAGGTGTTGTTTTTTGATATTATTTCGGGATTTAAAACCCCTCCTTTTCAAAGTGTCAACAATCATCCCTTCTTCAAAAATGTCAAAACGATCATTCTTCCTCTTCTCCTCTTCTGTGAAACTCGTATGATCCAATAACTGCAATTTATATCTTACTTTGGAAATCATTAATATACAGAAATATAGTGGTGGGATTCGGGACGATCAACTTATCATTGAGAAAAACTTAAAGAGTACCCATAAAACTTTAAACACATGAACGTACAATGGGAAAACATCTTGAAAACATGAAAACTTCGATGAAATCCATAGATATGCTGGACCATGGTCTGGGTGCTACCTGAAGTGGTTTAAGTTCGCCATGCGGCTTTTGTCTGTTTGTTTTAGCTCTCTGGCATACAGCGCAGCCACCAACGTAGTCTTCAACATCTTGACAAACGCCTACCCAAACATAATCCCTCAGGACCAACTCCAAGGTTTTAGCTACCCCAGGGTGACCTGTGTAACGGTACTGGAAACACGACGACTAGGTCGCAGGTTGGGTCGAACTCGATGGAGGTCTCGTGGAAATCTAGGGGCTCTGGTGCTAATGGATCGTGTCTCCTCTGCAATCGATGTAGCCAAAGAATGATATTGAAGAATCAGCAAAGTTGGTACTTTGCTGATTGTACTATATACTGTCTACGGATATCCTCGCCCTTTGTCCTCTTCCTGCTGCAAGCGTCTACGTACGTACATACTCGGACAGGTGAAAAACCGCTTTGAGCAAACCCAGTGGGGAAATCTCGAAAGGGGAAAACCCGTCCCTACCTACTGCAGCACTGCCTCCAACTCCCGCTTTCCTCTGTCCTAATCCGTCGAACTCGATAGAGTCCTCTCGATTCGTTGTTACCCCGTAACAAGTTTCCCCCCCTGTCTCAAGGATCCTCGCCGAGGATCCTGAACCCTGTAACCAGGTGATGCACATGGATTGTTCTTAGACACCTTTGGTGCGCCCTGACATCATACCCACGCTAGTGTGACGGTTGCCATGAAAACGCGTCACCCGCACGGACCTCCAATGTGATCGAGAAATTACTGACCAAGTTACCTCCCCGTCTTCTTTCTCTTCTTTCCTCCTCATTCTCTCTTTACCTCTTGTTTGTCGTTCTTTTTACTTATCTATCATCATCCATCCATATCTTATTCATATCTTAGAGCATCCTTCCAACTCTGACCTGTCTGTGAGCATGTCTAAGCGTACTGTAAGCAATTCCCTTCGAATTCGATGTATATCCTCCTATCTCTCACTGGCTGACGAGATTAGTTGTCTCCTTCCACCTCCTCCCGTCAAACTCGAGCTTCTACCTTGGCAATCCTGCCTGACGTCGACCCCGAACTCCTCATGCGCAAAACAAAAAGAATGAGAATTACGTCTGAAGCCGCTTCCTCTCAACCCCCATTGGTTGATGCGTCTCGACGAGCTCTCGACACCATTAAGGAGAAGTATCAATCCGGTCCTTCTCGCGAAGCACAATCGCTCCTTGATGACCATGTCATCGAGCAATATTTCGACTTCGAAGGGGGTGCTGGGCCATCTGCCACTGGTGAGAACCTATCTCCCGCCAAATCCGTCGAATCCGAACACCCTACCGTCGTCGAAAATGAAAATTCTCCCGGTAAGCAACCCACTGGTCCTCCTTCTGAGGCTTCCGATGAACTTGTGGAGGTTCCCGAAGAACTTGGTGACATCTTTCACGCCCCTCGCAAGGTTACCGTCAACCAGGAACTGGTTAAGTTGCTCGAGGATCGAAAAGACTCCGAAATCGGTGAGAATTCCACCGAGTTCTGTTCGCTTCTGACTTGTTAGCTACCCTTTGGGCCAGCATGACCTTCCCCTCTGTTCGTCTCGCGTTGAAGAACGAAGCTCTGGACCGTTTCCGCGAAACCAACGCCATCAAGCCCACTGTAAAGTGGTTTAAGAACGCTGTAAGTCTCGAATTCTTTCAAGTTTTATCGATTCTAATCATTAGCTCGATCGTTTGGCCCAAGGTTGGCGCCTCCGCAACAAAAATGGTGCTGTTGTTCGGCTAGAGGGTGAGCTCTGTACCGATTGTCAACGTCGTCTCGATGGTGGTGAAGACTTTCGTGTTGGTTGTATTGGCCCTCGTAAGTTCTTGCTGCGACTCGTTCAATGTTGATGCAATTCAGTCGGTGGTGTGTGTGGTGAATGCTCTGCTAAGGGTACTTCAAAATGTTCGGTGAAGACCAACAACCCTGAGTCCAAATTCCGTGAGGTACCTGTCTATTTCCTTCGAACTTGGTCGATGTTGATGTATAGGGTATTGTTGTGGGAGCAAGAACGGTCACTTCCAAGGTTACCTTTGTCCTGGAGCACGAACTTTGTGCGGCTTCGGTCCGTTATCGATCCCTTCCTGCCCATGACCAACCCGCCTGTCTGACCCAACTTTCGGGTTACATCCATCTCTTTACCTCCCTTCTCCTTCCTCTCCCTTCTCAACATCTGGCTCTTTACAAATCCCTTCATCTTATTTCCGCCAACTACGCTCCTCCTTCTGCCGATGAAACTCTGGATCATCTTACTTCTACTGGTGATCCTACAGGATTGAGTTCCTCTCAACCAGTCGCCGGTCCATCCTCTTCTCCCCATACTCCTCTTCCCCGCAATGTCATTCGTATTCCCGCTTCGGCCCGTCGTCCCCGAGCCAATTCCACCACCTCCAATTTCTAGTGTGATTATATCTCTCTATTTGTAGCTATATTTCCTGTGTATGCATTCATTTCCAACCCAGTTTTGTTGATCTTGATCGAATTCTCACTTTCTTCTGGGGTCCCTTTTCCTTTTTTCCACAAATTCACCAAAAACGGCCAACTCCTCTACATTTTCTCGTGGTTCCCAGTCATAGGCCGTGTTTCCTGTGTATCCTAACCATTTTACCTTGAATTCTTCTTTTCCTCGTCGAATTCTGCTGTCCACAATTGCTTCCACATGGAATTCTTCCTGGCCGTTAATTACCACAGGTGGTGGGGGTGGTATCTGTCGACCTGGTATCATGTCCTTAGGATATGGTTCCAACAGCGTGACATTGAAGACATTGTGCACTTTCATTGATGGAGGTAGATCTAATTCGAAAGCATTTTTCCCCACTTTCCTTATGATCTTGAAGGGGCCAACATATTTTGCTTCTAATTTTCGACTGGGTCTTTCCGTCGTAAGATACTTCGTACTCAGTAGTACCTGTTCTCCCTCTCTGAATTCTTCTGGTATACTCTTGTGCCTCCTGTTGTAGTATTCTGCACTAATCTCATTATCCATCCTGACCTGTTCTTGAACAGCCGCATGTAATTCTCCCAAATCTCTCCATTTCCTCTCCAACTTGTTTGACTTTGATCGAATATCGTGCGAGTGGATGTCGTAGTGTGGCACATAGCCGTAACAGGCTTCAAAGGGACACAGACCGTGGCTACTATGTGGCGAACAGTTATAAGCGAACTCAGCAATTGGTAGAAGTTGATCCCAATTGTCCATGTTGTAGTTTACATACATTCCGAGCAGGATTTCCATCTGTTGATTTACTCGCTCAGTTTGTCCATCTGTTTGAGGGTGATACGCAGTCGAATATAAGTTCTTTATTCCTAAGAACTGACATATTTCCTTCCAAATTTCCGCTGTAAACTGAGTTCCCCTATCTGATACAATTGTTCGAGGTACTCCATGTTTTGAAAAGATCTCCTTGATGTAGATGTCGGCCACTTTGTTCGCTGTTAGTCCAGTTGTACATGGAATAAATTTAGCCATCTTGGTTAGTCGATCAACTATCACTAGTATCGCGTCGAACTCGGTCGATTTTGGTAGGGGTCCCACCATATCCATAGAGATATCTGTCCACGGGAGTGTGGGTACTGGTAAAGAGACTAGATGTCCATACGGCTGATGTCGATGAGTCTTATGTCGGTTACAGATCTCGCATCCTTTTACGTATTTCGCAATATACTCGTCCAAATGTGGCCAGTAATAGTCCTCTTTGACCATGGTGATAGTTTTGTCTCTTCCTGGATGACCCACTAGTATCGAATCGTGTCTTGCTTTCATTACTTCTAATCTTGCCTGTCCCTCTGGTATGACTACTCTGTTTTTGTACAAGAGTAATCCGCTCTGTGTCCATGATACTATTGGTGTCTCGCTGCTAGCCTGTGTCTTCTGTGTGTCCTGTGTGTTCTGTGTGCTCTATGTGCTCTGTGTGTTCTGTGTGTTCTGTGTGCTCTGTGTGCTCGGTGTGCTATGTGTCTGTGTCATTTGTAGTCCTAGTTGTCGTATGTTTGCTATGTCTTCTGAGTCTTTCAGTCCGTTCTTGATGAGTCCGAATAATGAGTCTTCCCGGATTGCTCCTCTTACTATGTGTCTTGGTCCTTTGTGTTCTGAGTCCATCGAATTCAATCCAACTTGTTCGTGTGTCGGTAGCAATTGTAGCCAGTTACCTTTGTTTAGGTCTGGGTCCTTGCTACTCCCTCTTCCTGGATGATAATCTCCTCGTCTAGTCAGAGCATCTGCTGCCCCATTTTTGCTACCTGGTCGGTAAGTGATCTCTATGTTGAAGTCTCCCAATATTTCCAACCATCTCATCTGCCTTTGATTTAGTTGTCGTTTGCTTTGGAAGTATTCTAGGTTCTTGTGATCTGTAATGACTTTTATAACATCACTACTGTTGGCCAAGTAGGGCCTCCAGGCGACCAAGCAGTCCACGATGGCTAGTAATTCTTTCTCTCCTACCGTGTAGTTTAGTTCACAGGGTGTCATTGCTCGAGACCAGTACGCAACTGGGTGAAGTTCGGTGGTTCCCTTTATTGATGGGTGAGGGAATCTTTGAGACGCTATCGCACCTATCGCGCAGTCGGATCCATCGGTTTCGATCCAAGTCGGTCGGGTTCTATCAAAATGTCGAAGTACTGGTGCTGTGGTGAATGTTTTCTTTAGATCGTCAAAAGCCTTTTGGCATTCTTGTGTCCAGTTCCAAGCTTGATCCTTCCTGGTCAATCGTGTGAGAGGTCCCACAATATGTGAAAACCCCTTGATAAACCTCCGATAGAAATTCGCAAAGCCCAAGAACACTTGAGTATCCCGGACTGTCATGGGTTCTCCCCATTCTAGAATAGCTTTCACCTTTTCTTGATCCATTTCGATCCGTTCGTGTCCTATTACATACCCCAGGAACTTCACTTCATTTGAACTCCATTCACATTTCCTAGGACTGACGACCAAATCGTTTTCAAGTAGTCGATCTAACACCTTTTGGACAATTATCTGATGGTTTTCGATCGTGTCGGAGTATACCGTGATGTCGTCGATATAAACTACTACCCCTTCGTCAAGTAGATCGTGAAACATGTCTTGTAGAAAGTTCTGAAAGGTGGCTGGTGCATTACACAACCCATCCCTTAGGACTGTGCTCTCGAAACTGCCGTATCTTGTTCGTAAGGCAGCTTTATGTTCATCTCCTTCCTTTATTCTGACTAACTGGTAAGCCCCTTTCAAATCGAGTTTAGTGAAGATCCTTCCTAATTGAAGTCGATCGAGTAGTGTCAAGATGAGTGGCATTGGGTATGAATCCTTAACGGTTACCTTGTTAAGCGCCCGATAATCCGTTACCACTCGATAGGGAATCACTCCCTTTTTTGGAACCAGGAATACAGGAGATCCATAAGGTGATTTACTCCTTCGTAAATGGCCGCTGGCCAAACCGTCATTGATCCACTGCTTTAGGAATGCGTCCCCATGTTCATCCAGTTGGTAGATTGGACCTGGTTTTAGTTCTGCTCCGGGGGTCAATTTGATCTCGTGATCACATTCTCTTCTTGGTCGTAGTTTTCTGGCCCGTTCCACTTTAAATAACTCCAGGTATTGGTGCCATTGTGTCGGTATGACTTGTCGTAACTCTTCTTCGCTCATTTCATCTTCTCCTTTTTCCAACGCCGTTCCTCTTACCAATCTTTCCTCCAATCTTGGATACTTCCAACCGTTATCCTGTCCGATTCCGTCGAACTCGATCAATCCCTTTCCACAATCGATCCTTGCCCGAAACTGTTTCAAGAAGTCCAATCCCACCAGTACCTCGGGGCCTTCGTATGCCATCACATCCAATCGAGTCGCAATTTTGAGTCCTTCTCCTAAATCCAATTCAGCTTCTACATACTCGGTCACTAACGTCGCGGTTGTTCCATCGAGGAACCTGATCTTCGGTGGTTCCTGATACTGTCTCTTTGGGAATAAATGGTATAATGGACAGGCCGGCTGTACGTATCTTCCGGTAGCTCCGGTATCAATTAACATTCCAAATCGTAGGGTATCTTCTTCTGTCTGTATTTTTATGTATATTATAGCCGAGTCATTACTGAGATCTATTGGTAGTTGAATTTTGTGCGATTCTGTTAGATCCTGGCCGCAAGTGGTCGCATCACTTAGGCCAGGTATTCGTTTCCCTCCTCTTCAAAGGTCACCGCCATTCCTCGAACTAATGGCCCTTTGGATCCAGTTGGGATCGAGTTCGATCCACTAGGAATTGGTGAGCTATGCGGGTTTGGGGATCCCCTAATGTTGTTCCTCGTATTTCCTCCATTTGGACAGTTGTTGGGTAATGTTCTGGACTTCTACATTTGAGACAACGTCGGTTCTCCCTCCTCCAAGTCATTTCGTTCTCGCTGAGACGTCCTCCGTCCTCTGTCCAAGTGACCGGAGGGTCATTTGGTAGACCATAATTCATCATCCCTGGTTTTCCACCGGGCAAGGGTCCTCTACCAGTCGATTGTGAGTGGCGTTCTACCGGGTTGGGCGGACTAGTATCCAATCGCATTGAATTCGATCGAGGGGGAAGCCAGGTCGGCTCATTTTTGCGTCTAGCAGCCCATCGATTCGCTGCAATCATCGTTTCAGCCATCCGTTGGTTCTCCTCAGTCCCTATCACATGCTGTTTGAAATAGATCCAGTCCGATTTGGTTCGAGGGTCGGTGTTATTTACCACTACCACTTTCAGTAGCTCTTCCTTCAGGCCCTGTATGGCTGAGGCGATTTTCATTGCATCGGGTACCTTTCCAAGGTGTGTGGACCAAAGTTCAAAGTTGGCAAAATACTCGGCGGCCGTATCAGTCTGTCTTAACTCCTGCAATTTCCTCATAGCCGTACCTGCCATGTTACTGTCTCCAAATTGAGTTCGTAAATGCTGGATGAATTTGTCGTAGCTCTCTAGCCATTCGGTCGAATTCCATATACTTGGATTGGTTATGGCCGGGGTTAGAAGCATTTGAGGGGTGCCTCGAAGATACCCGTACGTGAACAGGATCTTTCTGCGATCGGTGGCGTACTCTGCCCCTTTGAATTCGAAGTTCATGTGGCATGCTGCAAGGAAGTTGTCCAATTCTCCTCGTTCTCCACTGAAGGTAGGTGGATCCGCACACCTGGTTCTTCCTGTTCGTTCGTTGTTGGTAAGTTTTGGCTCCAAACACGGCTTGTTTTCTTCGCTTCCGATCGAACATGCCCCTTTCGATGTGAGTAGCTGTTGGTTCTGTCGGTCAGCTTTCATCGTAGCCAGTTCTTCCCTTAATGCATTTTGTTCCTTTTGTTGCATCGTCATAATGGCTAACAATTGTGACAACTGCTGCGATAATTCATTCAGCGGATCTGGGGTAGTGGTGGTAGAAGTGAGATCATGTGAAATGGTACTTCTCGAAGAACTTGTTGGTATTTCTTCCTCTGTGACCAGCCCTTGTTCCAACTCCTCTTTTTCTGGTATCATTTTCCGCGCTTTCCCTCTGGTGAGCATACAGTACTCTCCAATTCGACCCAAGGTGCGTAAGGCTGATTCTTCAACTTGTAACGGTACTGGAAACACGATGACTAGGTCGCAGGTTGGGTCGAACTCGATGGATGTCTCGTGGAAATCTAGGGGCTCTGGTGCTAATGGATCGTGTCTCCTCTGCAATCGATGTAGCCAAAGAATGATATTGAAGAATCAGCAAAGTTGGTACTTTGCTGATTGTACTATATACTGTCTACGGATATCCTCGTCCTTGTCCTCTTCCTGCTGCAAGCGTCTACGTACATACTCGGACAGGTGAAAAACCGCTTTGAGCAAACCCAGTGGGGAAAATCTCGAAAGGGGAAAACCCGTCCCTACCTACTGCAGCACTGCCTCCAACTCCCGCTTTTCTCTGTCCTAATCCGTCGAACTCGATAGAGTCCTCTCGATTCGTTGTTACCCCGTAACACAGCCTCAACTCCAGCCTCTAGTTTCCCCAGCATAGTACGCTCCTTGGCTGTGACAAAAGCCAACAATGCTGCTGGGGCTAGAGAAGGTCTTGGGGTATGTGCCATTGTACTCACAAGTGTCTCTGTGACGGGTGAGTGGAACTCATCCATTCAATTGCCATTAACGTGTAGCGTTGTCAAAGGCAAACAGCTACAAGAAGTCCGCCAAGTGGCCTTACGAGATTCCAAGTTTTCGAGCTGAATGGCACACGGCACTCAAGGATGTCTTTGAGACTGCTTGGACCAAAGTGGTGGAGGCATGGAATGGTGCCGGGCAAGGACAGGAGGTCTACAATTTCGACATTGAAAGGTGAGCCGTTGGTTGATGATCATGACGCTCATATAGTAGTTCTGATCGCTTTGAGTACCTCCACACTCCTCATGGTGAGAATGAACGTGTCAACCTGGATGATTTGAAGAAGTACACAACTCTCTCACACTTCTTCCGTCAGGAATACCTCTCCGCACATGCTGTGTATGGACGTAAACGTGACACCAAATCAAGCCGCATTGTCATTCACTTTGAGGTTCGAGCACCGCGTAAAAGTACTTTGGTCAGTTCTCAGCAAGTCCTGTCATTAATGCTGACATTGATCAGAAGCGTGAACTTTCAGACAGTTCCAACGACCATCAGGAGCCGGTCTCAAAAAAGACATGTGTGGAGGACAATCAGCCAGTGGATTCGGAGCCCCTTATGGCCGAAGAAACGTTGCAAGCCTTGCAGGATCTCCAACAGACATTGATAGAGAATGGTGAGTGCTTTATGTGACTGATCTCATATTGACTCGTCAGAGCTCCTTGAAGCAAATGAAGGGGATGAACAGGAAGTCATCTACTTCCACCATATCTATGCAGATCCAACCACACATGATTTGGATCCTATCCAGGCTGAGATGATGGAGACTGGACGGTTGGACCGAATGTGGTCAGAGCACGGAGCCTTCAAGCTAATTTACCATGTAAGTCACCACCTGTAGGCCCAGCTTATGCAACAGCTACACGTAGGAAAAAACCACTGGGTTGCCAAGCGGCATTACTCAATGACCTTTGCCACGGATCCAGATGAACACACCGTCATCCTCAGTGAAGCACAACACTTTCATCTAAACTTCAAAGAGGTGCAGAAAGCCACTCAGCTTAAGCTCTGGGCAGAGGATTTCCACCAAGAGGTTCAATGGAAGTCTGAACGTTGTGAAAGACGTGACAGTTGTGAGTGGAATCATCTCACTTGGATTGACTTCTGTTGATCCCATTGAGTAGCTTTCAAAGTCACTGGGGCTTTTGTCATACAAGAAGCAGCACCTACCGATGGTCGAGAGCATCCTCGCTCGTGGATTGTGGAGCAATGCTTGACCGAACAGCCAGCTAGCGCACATCCCCTCAAAACATGGAATAGCTGCTTTGTGAAATGGAGTAACATTGACTATGTTGCTCCAAAACCAGATGATTACCAGCTCTTGACTAAACTCATCCTGGAAGATTTAGATGCGTGGATTCACTGGGTGTTTGAAACCAGTAACAGGACACTAATTCTGGCAGACATACAAGGTGAGTCCCTGTTCAAGGATGGCGCTCATCTTCAGGTTTCCTCACTTCTGTGGGAAAGGTCCCCGCAACTGCTCGACGTTCTTTCATTCTATTTGATTTGCTCACTCACACGTGGGTGAAAGTTTGCCTCAGGAGTCAACGATGTGCTGATGTATAGGCTTCCTCGAGACTCCGGCCCTGGTGACTGTGGATATCCCAAGCTACATCGTTTTGTCCATCGACACAAGTGTAACACTGTATGTGTTGCATTGGGGCTTGACAACATGGAGCGTGCAAAACCATCCAGTATTGTACCAGTACAGGAGGAGCCCCATCCTACTGAACTTCCATTTTGGAGAAAGGATGAAATGACGGAGAGAGGATGGGTGGCAACATACAAAGGGTCAGATGTCCTTAGTGAGGACGAGGTGCAAGAGGCGTACAAACTCATACCCTCCTCTCCACCCCCAATCCCTAATCTTGCTTCAAAACGTCTGGATATGACAAAGTTTTGGCCCTTCTAGCTTGAAGTAAGTAGTCTGTAGAATTTGATACCGCTTCACCCGTAGTTGTGTAGAAGATGAATGAACCACTCACGTATTTGCATTGTTTTTATCTCGACTTCATTCTTTCCTTTCTTGCTCTCGTGCAAACGTTCATATGCCAACCTCAAGAACAAGACCAGTTATTCCACGTAGGTGTTTGCATAAAGCCATTCTCAGCTTATGTATGCAGCTACACCAACACCAGAGTTGGAACAAGCAATTTACAGTGCTTATCAAACTGGAGCAAAGTCGTGGAAGGATGTGAACCGGCAACTTGTACAACAAAACTCAGATTGGCTGTTTGGGTGTGTCACCATTCCTGCAGGTATGCTGTAGTTGCTAACTTACAGGTCCAAGACCGCTTTTTACAAGACTTGTAGTATCATGAAAATACCAGGTTCTCGAAAGGGGGCTTTGACCCCCGAACAACTTAATGTGGAGATTCGGAACCTTGATGGCATACACAAAACCCGTGGGTATTGTGGTGTTACTCATGCGCTCAGCTTAAAGGGACTTGTTGTCACTCGGTATGACCTCCTGATCACCAAGAGGATTTTACTCACACCACAGTAATGCAGTATACCGACAGCTCCAGATGATTGATCCACAAGGTCTTCAAAACAGGTCACAAGGCTCTCGTCGTCTTCGGCGCTTTCCAATCATCAGTGCCGGCCCCAATGAGCAATGGTCAATGGATGGCCATGACAAGCTTGCAATGTGGGGGTTTGGAATATATGGGATCAGGGATGTATACTCCGGTTTCCTCCTGGCACTGCATGCCTTTCCAAGTAATTGTCTGGCTGCCAATGTCCACTGGCTTTTCCTGGAGACGATTTTGGAACAGAAGGGTACGTACAGGTTCTGTATTCAGCAGCAAGCTTACAGATAGGCTACCCTATACAAGTTGCAAGTGATAGGGGCTCTGAGATGGGGCAGATTTCAGAAACACAGTTTCTTCTACGGTGAGAGTTACGAACAACCTCATGTAACAGCGTGCTGAGATATACAGTCAGACATATTCCTCACCTGAGCTCGATGATGTCCCACCTCATATCTGTCTGAAGTCCCTTCGTAACATCACAATTGAAAGGCAATGGGTCCATGTGCGGAAGGAGGTGGTGGACCTTATTCTTGGAAAAATACAAGAGGGACTTGAAAGGGGTTTTGTATGGACAAATCCAGCTCATCGGTAAGTGGTCTTTATACTGTCAGTAATATGCTGAGATTGCCAAAGCTCTCTATTTTGGTGGCTCTTTGCACCCTTAGTTCAAGGCTTATTGGCTCAGCATGTCACCTTCCATAACTCCTTTCGGGTTCGCCGACAGCCCACAAAACCCAATCCATCTGGTGGACGTAGACAAGATTTCTTCAAAAGCCCAGAGAAGTTTGTGGGAGTAGAGTGTCTGCAGCGAATCGAGCTAGAAACCATCAGAGAGATCATGGAGATACGAGACAAAGCAGTGACAGAGGGTATGCTGTGGTGGATGCACATTGGGCACTAGGTGCATCTGCGGCATGTTGGACATTACATGAGGTATGGAACCTCTTCGAACAAATGGTACCGTTGACACAGGTTCATTTGACAAGAGTTTTTGAGCAGACGGAAGTGTAGTCATATGATATCAAGGACCCACTATGTCCGCTGCAGAGGTTGCTTGTCAATGTGGAGAGGTGAGGTGGGTTGCCTATGGTTACAAATAGAATGCATCATTCAATTACTTCCTCGTAGTCTGTCTCCTCACTAATCTCATCTTCGTCAAAGATGATGAGATCATCTGAATCTACTCCCTCCAATGGTCCACTAACTACTTTACCACCCTCCTGCTTCCCCAACAGACTCTCAACATGACGGCATGTATAAAATATCACAATTATTCTATCTTTCCTTGCAGGACCTTCACCAACAGCGTGATGAATGAGATTAGAGGTGGGGGCTATGAGAACATCACCAACACCAAGACAAGCATCAACATGGAGTTGAGGGAATCGAGTGAAGCCTGGATCACCGGATAGTTGAGTGAAGAAGGTGGGAATAGAGTCCACATCATTCTGGTCAAGGTGAGGGAGCCTCACCATACCCAATTGCCACCGCCATTGCCATGCCAACAAATCTCATTCCACTACCATTTCCCTTTTTACTGTAACCAATTTTTTCTGTCTCCTCTCCTCTATAAATTGTTCCTTCAGCAGCGGTCATATCACGTCCTTGATGATTGAGAAAGAATGAATAATCGACTGTGTCTTTGTCCACATATGAATATTGCCGTTTGACAGGGGTGCAGACAAACTTTTTGAGGAGACGTAGAATGTTAAGTGCTGCTTGACGTCGTTCATCTTGTTTTTTGGTTGGTTTGTTGATCATCTTCCTTGTTGTTTGACTGGTGTCCTTGCTGACTCCAATGGTATTACCTTGCCGTCTCACTATGCCTAAATGGAAAGGATGAAGCCCTTCAATCCCTTCCCGTCTTTGTGATGTAGAAACATGTTTAAAGGGTTTCAGGTCGTTGAACGTGTGAAAGGGAGATAAGATGGCGTCTATGTTGGTCTGAGGGATCATGTGTGGAATACGAAGAACATGGAAAGGAAGTCCATTTGCTTTCATAGAACTAATCACACCTTGAGGTATGGATAGGGTGAGCTGGCGAGGTGGACCAAGGTTGAGAGCATTTAGACGGTGAAGGACAGTATCAATGTTTTTTTGGGATCGTGCATGTTCAGGGAGTGTGAAGAAATGAATGAGTTCGGAAGGAATGTCGGGTTCAGGAATGGATGTGTCAAGGTTGTCTTCAAAAGTTCTTTGGAGTCGTTTGTGGTATGGTTCCGACTTCTTCTGCTTCCCCTTGCTGTGTCTCCGTGTTTTTCCCATTCTCCACTTGTCTTCTAAGTATCCAGAGGAGCACCAAGGATTCATAAATGCGTCACTCTTTCAAGGTCTGACAGGAGAGGCAAGAAGCAAGAGGGGACACAGTGAGGTATTCTGAAAGTCAGCCATGAACCTGTGAAGTGACGGAAGATGTGGAGAATGATGCGGAAGAGTGGATATCATTGAGTGTGCGTACCGGTTGTTCCGCTTCCTCTTAGTAATCTTAGTCCCGCTTCCTCTCAATGATGTGTCCCGCTTTCTCTCAATAATCTTAGTCCCGCTTCCTCTCAATAATCTTGGTCCCGCTTCCTCTCAATGATGTGTCCCGCTTCCTCTCAATGATGTGTCCCGCTTCCTCTCAGTTTGTCCCGCTTAGAGATCTCTTGTCTCGCTTCTTCTCAACAATCTCTGGTCCCGCTTTACCTGTCGATAATCTCTTGCTGTGTTGCCACTTGATTGGTCTATTCCGTCTTGGTATAGTTTGAGATAAAAGAAGAGGTAGACAGAGAATGGCAAGAGGATCTGCTGACTCAACCTAGCTCAGGCCCGCGGGGCAAAACACAAATTTGATTGTGCAATTTGGAGAATCAGAGGAACCATCGGGCCACCGTACCATAGCCACGAATAACACTTTTGTCAACCGCGAGCGGGAGCGAGCGGGTTACTGCTAGTCATTCTTTCACCAAGTTACTTATATCCTATATCCTATATCCTATATCCTATATCCTACACCCTATATCCTATATCCTATATCCTATATCCTACACCCTATATCCTATATCCTATATCCTATATCCTACACCCTATATCCTATACTAGCGTGCCAACCTGTCAAATTGACAGGCCCCTATCCTTCCTTTTTGGTTTGCAACCCGTGAACCCATGGCCTCTCTCTTTCTCTCAGACCCGTGGATCCGTAGCTACTCTCTCTTCTCTCTCTTTCCTCTCTCTCTGTCTCTGTCTCTCTCTGTCTCTATCTCTCTATCTCTCTCTCTGTGTCTCTGTTCTCTCTCTCGTTCTGAGTGCGGGCGTCGCCGCTAGCCACGTGGTTTGTCTCCAAAGTTAGCTCGACATCTTCTTTTATCATAGTAGACTAGTGTGCTAACCTGTCAAATTGACAGGCCCGTCTCCTGCCTCTCGAGCTGACTCTGTCGACCCGTGGAATCTCGACCTCTTTTCTCTCTCACACACTCTTCTTCTGTGTGAACCTGTGATCCCTGTGAACCTCTAGCGTCTCTCCCCATTCCCCCTTTATCGTCTCACTTCCGCTCTGCGGGTGTCGCCGCTAGCCACGTGGTTTATCCCCTCCTTTATCTCGGACCCATCATCTGTTATTATAATAGATCCTACACACTACACACTACACACTACACATGACACAATCAACAGCCGGTAGTAAATGTCCACCGGTCATACCATTATTCTCAGATTTATCATTCTCTCTCTCTCTTTCCTTTAAAAACCATCCATCCCGATTAGAAGAAACCTTACGATACTACTTGATCATTGTCAGTCCCTTGCTTTCTTTCCTTGTCGTCTCAAATGCTCAACTTAGCTTCACGGTGGTTCCATTCATCGTTCATCAGATGACATAATACCCAACACAGTCATTCAAGTAATACCTTCACCTTCACCTTTTCCTCGTCCAAGTCAAATTCCAGTTCCAGTTCCAATCCATTCTGATTCTGATTCTTCCGGATATATCAACAACAAGATCGCCACTGTAAGTTGGATAATGGAATGTATCAAGAATTCCGAATTGTCAGCTTTACCTTTGAATATCGGTCATGATTTCATGTTGGATGAACCGCAAAGTACGAGCGATAACCAAAGTAAAAGCAAAGCGCCTTGTCCGTCAATGGATAAGGATGAAAACCAACTTGTAAAAGTAGAAGATCGTTGGAGGTTTAGTTTAATAGAAAAATGGTTAAGACAAGTTGATCAAGATGAGATACAAAGTGGAAACGTTTTTCGAATTTCATTCTTTTTGTGATGATCGTTTGAATGCTTTGGTGAGTTTTTGGTTATTGTTTCTTCCTTTTTTCATTTCCTCTCATCTTCTTGTGAATGCTGCCTATGATGCCGACCTACAACACACCACCCACCATTCCCCAAAGTCCGTTCTCTCTCCGGTCTACACGACGACGCGACATGTCTCCTCGCTGCCTTCCAACCAACCTGTCCTCACCACCAATCTCTCCATCGTCATTTTACTAGTAAACTCTCGCTCTTTCTTTCGACTGACTGGCTGTAACTCTCTTGATATCCATTGTGGTGTCTTCTCACCTTCCCGACCCTGTTCTCCTGGCCGCTGCAAGTCTGTGAGTACTTGGTTTATCATCACAAGTCAAGTACTGACTTTGATAGGTCCTCTCGTCATCATCATCATCATCATCATCATTTTGGCCACCAACATCCCGGCCAGAGAATTTTTGACTCTCCAACAACACGACCCCCGGGGCTCTGACTTGTTGATATGTATTCTCCCGGTCTTGGCCTACGAGTGAATACCAGTTTTCATCTGAAAAGAGTTACCATCCTGACGGGCTAGATGTCATCGCCGATCCTGGTCACTTTTTCACCGTCCCCCTTTATAGAATTCAGTCCTCGACACGCACACTCTCTCTCCTGATCTTGTATAAGAGACTCGGCAATATCATGATCACGACTATAATGAAGAGGACCTGAAACTCGACATTTGTGAGGACACAAGATTTGCTCCTGTGACTGACCACATCCATCCTCCCCTCAAATATGAACCTCATCCTACCATGGACGCTGCTTGCCTCCACACTCAGTCAGTTGGCATGGAATTTATGGTCTGCATTGTCACCTCAACCAAGTAACAAAGAAATGGGCAAATTAGAACTGGAATGGTCGTCGTCCTTTCAATGGGTAAAGACAACATTGTATTTGACATGGGGGGGGGGGGGGGTATACTTGTATTTATTGAGGATGATACCGATTGATAATGCAAAGATGGGATGGCGGTGGATGAGCAAGAACATTCCTATCTTCTTTCCATTTCCGACGTGATTCTTCTAGAATGTTTGGTATGGTCTTCAACCAAATCCGATTCAGATGGATGTGCTTTTTTGTTGGGTGATTATACTTTGGTTGGGATAGAGAGTGAAGAACAGACCAGGTTGTTGGGATGTACACACGTTGCACGTCAGATCCTGTAAGAGTGTGTTTTCTTTTTTCTTTTTTCATCTGGCTTCCGATGAGCCTACTCTTCTTCCTCTTCTCCCCGTTCTCGTTCTTGCTGTTACAGAGGATGCGGGCATCTTCCAAATCGTAGTGGATCGTCTTCTCCCGAGGTTTTTTTTTGTTTTACTTCTTCCTCTTCTCAAAGAAAATTCTGCTGACACACACACAAGATTGTAGGGTTTCATATCAATAACACGATGATAAAGCTAAGTCATCTAAAGTTATAATCGGTATATCCTGTAAGTCTTCTCTCCTTCAAGTCCTTTTCTCCGTTTTCTTTTTCTTCTTTACCTCAAACTCGTGAGATTATATGCCTTTTACCTTGTCATATGCTGATTCTTACAGGGATATGGTCTAGAACAGGTTTGTATCAATGGCGTGGCCGAGATCATGAATGATGGTGTGAATGGATTTTCTGTTTACCTCGCCCTCTGCCTCCTCTTCTTGCCTTTCCCCCTGGAAGAATTCAAGAGGCGAGTATCGCCTCCCTGTTCTGTTTCTACCGTCTGTCTCCGAAAGAGTAATTCTTTTTTCTTAACTCCACAGCTCGAGGTTTTCCTTTGAACTTGGGTGGAAAGCCGGTTGAAACTTGTTTTGCACATATCCCTACCATCAACCCTGACACCACCACCACCTTCAGGATGATCAAAGAAGAGAATGATAGACACGATCCATTTGGCAAACTACTTGACATGATCAAAGATATGGATATGGATCGAGGACGTATGCATCCATCCGTCTACTGGATCCAAATCAGAACTTGAATCGACCTAGATTCTTCTCTTGCTCATCTCGATACTCACCAAACAGACACAGACTTGTCTCATAAACGACCTCCTTACGACATGTAACTAATGGTACTTTCTGGAACCGAGTATCGGTGTCGTCCAAACCAAAGAGGTCAACTCAACGGGGTTGCAAGAGGAGGGGATGTCAAGCCGGGTTTAGAATCGTTTTCTATCGAGGGTGAGTCAATTTGTCATCAGTTCCTTCCTGATTCTTCGGTATCTTGTACAAAGTTGGTTGGAATTGAGTGATTTGGAAAGGTCATCGTGCGTTTTGGTGGCTTGATATGTGTGACGATTTGGTGAACGTGAAGAGTGAAAGAAATATTGAGAGCAGTGTGAACCCATCTCGTGTCAACCCCATCCATGACAATGTCGACTTTACGATTGCTCTTCTCATTGTGCAACTGAGCACGAGATCCTTATCATCCTCAACGTGCCACACATATTCCTGATACACATACACACCCAACAACCAGTTCTATCAATCTGTGGACCGGCACCGGAATCGATATTCAGATGGAACGGATGGGGTCGGTCCAGAAGGGGAATGAATGTAAAGGGCAAGATCAAGGGGAAATGGGAAAGGGGGGTTTGTTTGGGCTTTACGGGAGAAAAGATGGGGAATTTGGATATGTTTCGTGGTTTAGAAACGACATGAAATGGCCGTCTCAGGTTGGGTCAAGTTGGATGGAACTCTATGGATTATGTAGGTGTAGCATGTAGCATGTAGCATGTAGCATGTAGCATGTAGCATGTAGCATGTAGCATGTAGCTCGTGGTTGAGTCATGTCTTCTTTGAACAAGTTGGCCAAATAGATGTATCAAGGAATCAGCAGGGCTTCACTAGTTACTTTGCTCATTGTCCTCGGTGGCTACGCGAGCTACAATCATCCTCAATCCTCGATCCTCGATCCACTATCCCGCTGCATCCGTTCAGTCCTGCAATTTGTCCATGTAAATTTACATGGAAAAGGGTTGAGAAAAGCTGTTTTCGGGCAAAAAAACCCACCCAGTGGCCGATGGGAAAATGAGGTCGAAAGAGGAAATTTCACCTGATCTACCTGACCCGACCTAAAACAGCTCTCTCTTTCTCTCTCCCATTTGATTTGATCGTATTCCATCCTCTTTCTTCCATTCAAGTGGGATCAACCACCCTTCATTGTTGTTACCCCGTAAGGTTTATGCACTCAATAACTTGCCAACGATCAGAGGTCCAACGTTCATCCGTACCAGTCGCATGTCACATTGTTGGTAAAACATGTGTGTGTGTGTGTGTGTGTGTGTGTGTCATACGGGTTTGGTTTTTCTTCTCTTTTCTTGCCAGATCGATCTTGAACCAATCAACGGTCTCTGGTCTCATACTGAGATCAGCACTCGGCCAGCATGGTTGGCTACTTACCCATAGGATTGTAGTGCCCCGGTTCCGGTCGACAGGGACGCAAACCGACATTTCAGTCCTCAGTCCTGATGTGTTTGAGAGCATTACCCTCTAGCCAGCAAGCGTCTCTCGCAGACAATGTACAATGCAATCGTTTCACACATGAGTTGATTGTCGCACGTCGCACAAAACTTGACGGGGGGTGACAAGCACAAGCGAGTTGTACATGGTCAACAGCATGACACGTGTTTCTCATCACGGTTCCTATGATTTGTCAGTCAGCACTACCAGCAACGAGAAGAGCAGAGGAGATATCCAATCTTGTCTGAGGAACCATGTCCAGTTTGAGCTACATTCGATGCTCGATGCTCGAGGGGAGAGGGGGGGGGGGGGGGGGGGGGAATCTGATTCTCATTGAGCTTAGCTTTGTCTCTTTATATCTTCCAAAAACCTCCACGCTTGTCAGTTAAGGTGACATCGGGGTGGGAAGACGTACCTCTGAATGGGGACTCGTGGAGGTTGTCTAGAACAGGTAGAATTTTGAGCCCACTGACATAGTGAACGTTTGACAAGAAGCGTAGGTGAGAATGAACATGAACATGGTCATGGTCTAGAGTGTTGTTGCCCACCATTGCATGAAAGCAGCTTCAAAACCGCTCGGGTTCTCCAACTTGAGGATTGTAGATATGCGACTCGAAGGACAAACGAGATGTGACGGCATTTCGAAGAGCGGTTCTCCTATCCTTGAGTATGGAAGAGGAGTGAGAGTGAGAGTGAGAGTGAGAGGGGTTACCGGGCAGGAAAAAGGAGGAAGAGAAAGTGTGGGTGACCCGAAGGGTGGGGGAATAATGACAAGATGAAGAAGACCGAAACAAAATGGTACGGTGAAATAAAAGGGACGAAATGGACATGGCTTTTCTCCCATCTCTGAATCTTTTCATTAGCTATTGTAGATTACCTTTACTCGTAGTTAGTCCGTCCGGGGGTTGATGGGGTTTTTCCAATATGTGACATTATTTCCGACATACAGACCCTATACCTTATTCACCCGATATTCGTCTGGGGGCCCTTGGGCTGGTGAGAAGGACAAGGATAATCGGAACGGAACAGAACAAAACAGAGCGTCTAGTCTCGTCATCGGACAGTGTACAGTGTGGTTGGTGTATCCGAGATAGACATGAATTCTCAACTCACGATCCCACCACTGGTCCATGTCCTTTTTACTTTTTACACGCTCCAAACACACCCCTTCTCTGACGACCATGAAATCACCGTTCATCTACTAGTCATTGGTTTAGTATTTACCTCTATCCCTAACTTCTGGAATCTGGTCTCGTCCACCGGAAAGCTTGTCCCTCACCTTGTTATTTCTTCTCATCTACCTCTTGGTTCCAATTCGAATCGACGTGTCGGTGATCTTCTTCTACATGATTGTTCGATACACCACCTTGATTAATTCAAACATCTCAGACAACTTTCTTTCAGATTTCGGAGCATGACTGTGACTCGGAAGATTTCTCCCGACTCAAATCTTCTATCTCTCTGTTATTCCATCTTGAAAGCTCTCTTTCACTCCGCTCCACGTACGTGCATTGGAAACATCATTCCGTGTCCTCTATCGTTCCGTTTCCAGCTCATTCACAATGGTTTGGTTTGGTTGTTTTTTTCTGTTTTTTTTTTTGGGTGGTTTGATTCCTTTATCCTTCTTTGCTGCTATACTTTTATCCGTTACCAATGCTTTGGTACTGGTACCTTGATTGACTTGGTGTCGGTTCGAACACCTGAAGTGGGTACAATGTACATTCCGATGCAGAGAATGAATTGGTAATTGGTTGATTCTTTCAGGAAGTGGTAAAGTGTATGATCGATTTCGAGACGTACAGAATGGTAATGTAACAAATGGTCGAGGACTTTTCTTCTTCTTCTCCTCATTTGATCCCCTGTCGTTGACGGGATCTTGTGGTGATACGGAAGAACATCGTTCGGGTTGGAGCTGATTGGTAGGATCCCTGACTCTTCAACCTAGAATAGAGTTTTGAGAGAGGTAACATGCCCTTCCTCTTCTTCGTCTCAGCCCACTCAATGTAACACATATCTAGGATCTCCCAAAATCCTCTCCTCTCCTGTTGGGTAGGTACTCCCACGTCTTGGGAAAGGAGTGGATGAAAGGAGGAGTTGAGTCTCAACGGTCAGGTCACAGAAGAAGATTGATCCAGGGCAGGAAAGAAAGTGCATTTTTTAGTGCAAGAAATAGAAGCAAGATGAAGAAAGATAGAAAGGAGGTAGGGAGGAAGAAAAGGGACTGACTTGTAATATATATCCATTCCTAAAACCTCATCGACATCCTCTCTTCCCGGTCCCACGTTTCGGTCGTGTTCAAAGGGGGATCAGGGGGGGTGGGGGGGGGGGGGGGTGATCTGGCATAGTCGATCTACGAGTAAGTACTCGTACCTCTCAGGGCTGGGATAACAATCTGATCCGAAATCATAGTTGAGGGGTTATGCCTCGAATAGTTCTGAGATGGACGACGATGGAAAGCTCGAGTTGATGGAATCAGAGTGAAAAGGTGTGAACGGGAGGAAAGTAAGGAAAGGGGAGAGTGAGTCAGACGAGGTACCTACTGGTAACATGACAAAAACCTCATCATCCTAGTTCCCAATTTGATCTCCTCCTTTGCCTTGTTCAGCTTGTTCTTTCTTCTTCTTCCGACTCGTTCTTATTGGCAATCAATGAGATAGAAATAGGCTGTGGAATAACCAGGGTTCTCATTTTCATCGTTTTTTGAGGGAGGGATATCATTGAACGACCTGATCTCTCAAACTATGCAAAGCTGCATCTGCATCGGTCTGGAGTCTTTATTCTGGAGATGAAACGTTTCCCCATGGTCATCTCATGGATGTCAGGCGAGTCTTTCTTTCACTTGATCAGGAAGAGAGGAGTTTCAAGGTCAAACTGACACAATCAGCCATGTCACCGGATTTTCATTCAACGTTCAATCCGATCCAATCAGAGCTCCATCCGTACTCGCTCTCGCTCCTCAAACCCAGCTCATTGTCGAGTTGGAAGAGACTTCGTGGGGTGTGGAAACTGAACGATCTCTCAGCGCGTGTTGGGAGTGACAAGGGTACAATGACGAGTGATGTCAAACTCACTCATGAGACATCCATCTTATCTTTCTCAACCATTGCACCTTGCACCTTGCACTTGGCGTCTCATCTTCTTCTGAATTCGCCGTCTTGTCCAGAAACGTCATTTGTCATTTGTCATCGTCCCATCGTTGAATCTCTCATCAATACAATCATGTTCCTTGGAAAGATCGGCACGGATCGTGGGTATTTCGACTGGATCACATGCCTGGGATACCGTCAGTCCACATTTCCTCTCAATAATCTGACGAGAGAGAGAGAGAGAGAGAGCAAGGTTTGGGGGAGGACAGAGAGAACGAGAGGGAGGGAGGGGGAGAGAGAGAGAGAGAGAAAGAGAGAGAGAGAGAGAGAGAGGTATCAACATGTTTCGGCTACACAACTCACAAGTTCCCAAAAACCAGTTAATTTTCCTATCCCAGGTAAACATCGTTGTAAGCCAGCTCTCAAACTGCCGACCAGGCCTCTCACCTTCTGTCCAGTCAATTGCATTCCATCGCATTGACGACATACACACTTACCCTCGTCGCATATCCACTCTCCGACCACAAAGCTCAAGTCTGGGCCGCTTCGCATAAACGTGGTTGCCTTTCGGATGGAGGCGATTGTCGGAGTCAATTCGTAAATTTTTGTGACCTGTGATCGTCAGGCGATAGCTTGAACGGTCGATTGAAAAGGAATATGATATGATTAGGGTGCTGTAGAATTTGTCTCTCGATGATTGACTGTAACAAGCACCCAAGTGAACAGGAATGGTACATCGGATGTGTGGTATAGTTACGGATTGACGTATAAATTGATTAATAAGACTTACGTTAGATACGACATAATCAGAGACCCCACCGACCCATTCATCCAATATCATTCGACACCAAGACGGGTCCATGTGACCCATCGCCCAATCTTGCAGTAAATCGCCGTCGGAGACTTTGACAGATTGTTCTTGGGCGATGGTCATGCCGGATGGAATGGTATGCTTATGGTGAGTGGTGAAAGAGGCCGAGGTGGGGGGTTTGGAGGTGAGGGGGATGCCGTCCGAGAAGGACACAAAGGGATTCTCTTTCCGGTCCGGGGTGATGTAGATGTGGATGCGAGACGAGTATGAGGGGGTATGGTAGATGATGATGGCGGTGATGTCGATGGATCGGCAGGAGGTGGGGTCAATGGGGGTGGATTGAGAGGTGGGGTCGATGATGGTGGATTTGAAGGTAAAACTGATGGTGGTGGATGTGGAGGTGGAGTCGACAGTGGTGGATTCGGAGGTGGGGTCGGTAGTAAACGAGTCGATCGACCCGTAGGTGATAACCAGGGAGGAGGAGGCGATGACGATGGCAGGGATGACGAATGAAGAGTTGCCCATGGGTAAGACCAAAGTAACCCGTCGGTCGGTCACGTCTGGACATGATCCTGATGTTGGAGCGGATACCAAACAAGATGCCTCTGCCAGGTTTTCGAGAGTGGTAAAACGAGGTAAAGTGGATGGTGGGTGTATGTAGTGGTGGTATATGTAGTGGTGGTACTTAGTAGCCTTATCTTTCCATCTTGTTGTCAATGACCAAGCAACGCATCTAGTTTGACAACGACAACAACAACATCCCAAACAATGACGGCACCCGCGGACCTCTGTCTCATCCCTGGTCTGAACATTTCCTCTGGTGAGTCAGACTAGAGAGAACACTATTGAGAAGACTTTATCTGCGTACTTCTTCCTTCCATCACGTATCGGCTGATCGCTCACTCTCTCAGCCGCAGACACTCTCTATCAACGCGCTCTTCAAGACGTCTTCCTAACCCGTTTCGGTCCCTTGTTGGTAAGTCCCAGTCTCATACAAACTCTCCCATCATCATCATTTTGTTTGTTAACCCTTCTCATCCTACCTCATGGGAAAGAAAGTTGAAAACTCACTTTTTCGCAGATATCGCTCAACCCCGGTAAACCCGTCGAGCAAAGTAAGTAAGAGCGATGAATTTCATTCTCAACCTTGGTTCTCACAACCTCAACCTCTTGGACACCACACCCTCTTTGTTCAGAGTGCAGTGTTAATGTTTCACAGTCAGCCAAGAAGATCTCGTCGAGAGATACCATCCGACTACCGTCCGTACCACTCAAGAAGGCATTTCCTTCCTCTCCGACCAGCCTCACATCTTTGACGTTTGTACACAGATCTACAATGGTTTGGTACTCGGTCAACCTCTTCAGGTCATCGAACATACGGGAGAAACGTGAGTTTTTTCTTTTCAAAACCTTTTCATCATATTCAAATGGTATCATTTCTTTCCTTTCCCCAATCGGTCCATTGGGTTTTTTTTCCCCTTTCTTTCTTTCTTTCTTTTGGTTTTCTGTCTCCTTTCTCTCATGTGTTTCGATCAGATAAATCATTTCCCAATCGGTTATCGGTTCATGGTTCATGGTTCATGTTTTGATGAAACAGGGGAGCGGGCAAGACTTACATAACGACGTTGGAATCGCTCTTCTTCCTCTACCCTCCGCCTCATCTGCATCATGTCCAAGGACGATATTCGTTATCTTGGTTGTTACAAGATGGCATACAGCTCATCGAGGAACCCTTCGTGTCATCTCCCCCGTTAGCTTGGAATCATTTGGTGCTCTCGGCATCCCTCCCCACGCCATCGTCGTCTCCCTCGGTAGTTGCGCAGCATGTAGAATATGTAAGTCGGCATGTATCCGATCTTCCCCCAAGAAACATGTCTACGTCATCATGATCCCTCACGTGCAAGATGGAGAGACGGTGGTGGGTGAAAGCGATGGCGATGGCGATGGCGATGGCAATGGCGATGGCGATGGCGATGGCGATGGCGATGGCGGCAAGGTGGTAGGAGATGGCGTAAAGGACACTGGAGGAAACTTTATCTACGTCTTGGAATCAAACCTTCGTTTAGACGGTAAATCTTCCAAGATACAAAATTTGAGATTAGAACGTGACTTGACCTTAGGGGTCTCCCCATTTGAACAAGGTGAGTTGAAAAAAAAAACTCTTTGCATTCTTTTCGTTTCCATCCTGACACTGATCGCTGATCGCTGACTCGCTCAGAGGGAACCCCTTCACGAGAGAAACAACAAGATCAAGAACCGTCTACCTTTACCCATCAGGCATCTTTCAATCTTGGGGAGGAATACGCTTTCGAACATTTCTCAAATCATGAATCCTACGACCCATCCCCAGAAAAACAACTTGACAAGATGGAAACCCCTCATACGCCAAGCCCTGAGATATCATCTGTGAAAGCGGTCAACGATTCCCTCCAAAGTCCATCCATCGTCATTATGCAACCTCTCTCCTCGGTGGAGACCACCAGCCAGGATGGAAAGTCGGATACGAAGAAGAGAAAGCTGTCGTTCGGTTCCTCTTCCAATCAAGACAAGATATCTCCGACCGTGAGGCGGACGAGATACGTCAGAATCAGTGTGGATAAGGACAGATCCGGAATCACCACATCGGTCATAAGGAACGTCCAAACGACCCAAGGTGACGATGACGACGAGGAGAAGGAGGCAAGTCCTACTCGGGACGCGATACCTACTGGAAATGGCTAATGAGACGGTGGGAAAATCACTTCGAAAAAACCAACGCGACGCGATGGAACATGATCAACACATGTCACACACTCTCGAACGGTTGGAACAATTGGAAGAGATGATCCAGCTCGAAAAACGAAAGATGACACAATCGCAATTTGACTCGAGGTCCGCCGAAGACAGATTGAACCGGGAACGAGAAGAGGTCAAACGTTTGAAAGTTGAGAACCCTTCGTTATATGAGACTGTGGAACGAGAGAAGAGAATGATGGTGGAAATGTCGACCAGACTCAAGGAATTGGAACAGTCACGTTTGGTCCACGAGGAGAGGCAGATTAAGGAATTGGAACAGTTACGTCTGATTCACGAGGAGAGGCAGAATGAGCTGAGACGAGAGTTGGGAACCGTTCGGTCGTCCATGAGGGACATGACGGAAATCTCAGAGGGTCGGCTAGAGTGGATCAAGAAGGGTTTCAAGGTAGGATCGGAATCGGAATCGGAATCAGGATCAGTGGCAGACAGGATGATATCTTGGTTGACGGATGGCAAGAAGATGTTGTCATGATATTTTGTGTTTGCTGCGACTCTTCTCTCGTCGGTCTTTAATCTTTCGTTGACTCACTCGCGGTAACTAACTCGGATACGGCGGTGATCTTTTACATTTGGAGTGGGTTTAGTCGATAGTCGATAGTCGATAGTTGCTGTCACTCGAAGTAGTTTCAAATGGTCATCGAATTCCCATCAAATACCACCTCTTTGTCTTTTCCTTTCTTAAGCCAGGATGAACTCTAACTTGGTCAGAGACCTGGCCGCGGTACAAGATCTAGACCTCTCCCTCGGTTAGTAGTGATCTCTTGTGCTCCTCTGAGGGTGATCGCAGCTCACTCTTCAGCCGCCGAAACGCTCTTCCAACGGGCTAAAGCAGGTCATTTCCTAACTACATTCGGTCCTTTATACGTCAGTCTATCTTTCTCCCTTGACTCTTTCATTCCCCGCTGACCACTGACAGATCTCTCTCAATCCCGGTACTCGTCAGTCGAACGACCTCTCATCCCTCCACGTCGACCACCACGCCACCACTCCCACTCATGGCCACCCACTCCCCTCGGCTCAACCTCACATCCATGACGTCTGCCGTAAAATCTATCATGGTCTCTCCCGTCGTATGCACCTCCAGATCATTTCAACACTCCGGAGAGACAGGAGCTGGCAAAACCCACTTGACCAATCAACAATGTCACTTCTTCTTTCGAACCGACCGTGATGCCATGTCGTCAAAGCTTGACCAAGGCATCCAACTCATTGAATGCTTCGGTAACGCTTCCACCAGGCTCAGCGACAACTCTAGTCGTTTCGCCAGCAGCGTCACCATCACTTTTGACACCCGTAACCCATCGGAACCCTTGCCCACCCAGGTGGAAATAGACGTGTTCGCTTGGGAGAAAACTTGTGTGATCGTACCTCGTGTGGCCGAAAGCAACTTTCATCTTCTCGAAAGCTTTGCTCTTTCCAAAAACCTGTCTCTCCCCAGATCCAAGTCCAAATCCGACTCGACCGCCCTCCCCCAACTAAGCTCTCCGTCTTGGACTCGGATCTCCACCCTCTTGGCTTTGTTTTTCGACCACGAAGAAGTGTCTCAAATCGAATTCATCCTCGACAACATCCTCGACCTGTTGATCGAGCAAGACCCACGAGGCATACTCGTCGCTGGGTACATGTACGAGACCCTCTTCTCATCCGTCGTCCGTAAAGTCAACGAGGCCCTCGGAGCGAATACAACACCACCTTCCCAAAATGGTAAAGTCATGCTTGTGGACAGCCCAGGTTTCGAGCTTGTCGATCATATGGCTCTCGATCAATTCCTCTACAACACATATGGTGAGGTCATCCACGCCTCCCTGCTCGACACTCTCTCACACTCTCTCCCTTCCCAAAGGTCGGCATGATCATCTTCAAAAGGTCGGACCAAGATTCGTCACTGTGCTCGCGGCTCTCAGTCAGGTCACTGGAATCCAAGGTTCCGGTCTCGAGGATCTGTCAGAAGCACTGGTAGAACTTCAAAGTGAGATCGATCCCATCGCTCATCTCGACACGTCAGATCCTGCGACGTTGACCGTCAAGCATTTCGCGGCCACGGTCCGATAATCAGCTTCGGATATGCTCCTCTGTAACGCCGCCATGGATCCCGAGTTTGTAGTCAATCACGTTCACAACCTTGACCTCTCCGTCTTGGCCTCATCCTTGTCCAAGGCAAGGAAGGCAGCAGGAAGATCTAGAGATTTCACAACGTGGTCCCGCTTCATCTCGATTGAGATACCATCTCCGTCTGCTCGTCAACCATCTCGTCGGCGCCGATCAGGTCATACATGTGCATTGCATCCGACCTTTTGGTCCGGTATCAAGTCATCCGACAGCAGCGGGCCAAGAGGAGTGTCACGGCCGCCGAATAACTTCTTTCCAATAGACCAACGGTCGACGAACCTCGGCTAACTTGGTGGTCCTAATTCGATGTCTCACCCAACCAGGAGGGCGCAGGCGTCGAAAGGAGTGTAACTACGGCGTACTTCGGCGTAGTTACTCTAAATGGGATTTTGTTCTACTGATGGCGATGTATCTCGATTGTATATAGCTATCTCTATCTGACTTTCACTACTGACAACAATCAAGGATCGCTGAAGAACTTCAGCGATCTTCTCAGCTAATATTGTTTACTCCCCCTAGATCTTCACCCAACCCCCTCGCGCTTAGACATACTTCAACGCACTTCGTCCAACTTCCCCGAGTCTCGGCCGTCCTTCCCCGTCCTTCGACTAACTCCGCCTAACATCACCGCACTTCTGCTCCCATTGTCCCTAGTTCTCCTAACTCCGCCTAACTTCGCTGTACTTCTGCTCCCATTGTCCCTAGTTCTCCTAACTCCGCCTAACTTCGCCGTACTTCTGCTCCCATTGTCCCTAGTTCTCCTAACTCCGCCTAACTTCGCCGTACTTGGTCTCAGATGTCCTAAGTTACGTGTGGGGTGACGAGGTTAAGACATGATAGGGGTTTTGATGGTCAAAGGAGGGTCATTGCTGGTGGAATCTGAGGTGTCACGACGTAGTTCGTGACAAGGAGAGAGAGTATCAGAGGGACACGGTGACGGACCAATTGTTGAATGGCGCATTCGACAATATCCTTGGCCTCATCAGTCAGTCATGTTTTCGTCCATCGTTGTCGTGAGCTAGCTGACTCTCAAGCTTTGAACCATCGTCCTGACGTACCCGTGAACATGTCACCAGTCGTCCCTCTCGCGCCTGTGGCTCGGGACCAAATGGATCGCAAGAGACTCGGACGGGTCGGCGTAGATGATCCATTGTCTATAACGCCATTACAACGGCTTCCGAATGTCACTTCGCTGCAGACGGTCAGGAATGCCAGTCAGGGTGCCGTTCTCTCCATCCGTGACGTCGCCCGTGATCTTCTTCCCAGCCTGGAGGAACAGATCGTCGGACAGGGACGAGAGATGAAGTCGTTGACCAAGCAAGTCATCCTGCTCGGCGAGCACAATCCCGAGCTCGCTGATTGCAACTCGGCACTGGCAACGGAAAACGCAGATTTGATCAGGACGGTGGACATGACGGGAGAAAAGCTCCAAACGGCTCAAGAGAAAATCAAGGTGTTGGTGGAGACCACGTTTGAACTGAAGAATCAATTGGAGACGTCGGAGAAGAAACAACAAGCAGCTGAATCCGAACTGCAAGCAGCTGAATCCGAACTGCAAGGATCAAAGGCTCAACTGGTGATATCCGACCGACGTGCCGAAACATCCGCCGAAGAGCTCAAGTCGGTCCGAGAACGACTGGGAACCAAGATGGATGACCTGACGGCGAACCGTGTGGAGCTCAAGGATCGGTTGATTCTCCAAGAACAAGGTAACCTACGACACACACTCGACCTGTTGTTCTTCTGGACAACGGACAATGACACGGACATGTCCAACCTGGACTAGCTCGCCGCCGACCTCGACCACACTTTCGCAACGTTCAGCTACGATCTCGAGGTCAAGGTCGACCATCTGGCCATGACGCTCAAGACCATCTCGGAGACGGGGCACGTTCGACATCAGGTCATGCCCCTGATCGGGGTGTTTGAGCGTTGGATCGAGCTCGAGCGTGAGCGAGAGGGACAGCCGGATAGCACGTCCACCTCCACGTCCGGGGAAACTCTGCGCGTCCGGTTGGAGAAAATGGTGAATGAGGCGAGGGATAAGACCCGTCTCCGTATCCCGGTTGAATTGAAAGAGTCGACGGACAGGTGGAAATCGTCTGGGTTGTTGACGGAGAACAAGGTGGGCTCCATGTTGAGATACCTCGTAGACGGAGGAATGATGCCCTCCGATCGCAAGTCTCTGCTGAGGGACCCATTGCGTGAGTTCGTCAGGGGACTAGAGAGGGATGGTTTGGCGTCGGGTTTAAACAGGGATCGAATGAAGGAGATGATGGGTGAGTCGTCCGATCGTTTTTTTATTTTTGTTTTTTTTCCATCACTTCCGTCTTATCTTCCCTTTCGTCACCCTTCCCTTCCGTTTTCATCAAGGACCGAAGAGAATGTGAATGTTGTTGTTGTTGTTGTTGTTGTTGTTGTTGTTGTTGTTGTTGTTGTTGTTGTTGTTGTTGCTGATGGGTGTAGAAGATTTGGGAGAAGCCACGAGCTGGTTCTGAGGTCAATAATGTGAAACATGGAAAAATGAGCATGAGTGATGATCCAAAAGCTCTTCTCTTTACATTGTCATTGTCATTGTCAATTATCATTATTAGTTATATACCATGTTATTTCCTGGCCTATTCATTGTTCATGCATTTTTCCATACTACCCATGTCCAGTGGGATATATATAACATCAGTCATCAGTCGTAGATCTAGATTTCTAGTTTTCTATTTCTAGAAGAACCCAGGGGAGGGATAAAGATATCAATAGGTGGAAGTGATAAAATACCTTCTGATGAGAAAGAAAGAAAGGATAAATAAACATCAAGTCACTTGTCACTTGTCCATCAGATAACCCGCTATTGCCATTTTGGATAAAACAAAAAATGACAATTGAGAGAACTACATATTCGGAATTGATATCACGTCGTTTTCATGGACCGAATCACAGGCTTTGTTAGTTTAATGTCCGAGGGGGATTTCCCCCCGCCGGAGATCATTAAATGACTTTTTGTTGTCGAGACATCATCTGAGAGGGAAATTCCCCGCGGGAGGTGATAGTGTCCGAAGGGGAAATTCCCCCGCGGCCGCCGGAATTGATGAAATGTCTTTTTGTTTTATGCGAGACATCCCGAGAGAGAATTTCCCCGCCGGAGGAAACACCCCGAATCATACGTGTCCGAGAGGCAGATTTCCCTGCCGGACGGACGCCGGATTAACTCTCGAGACAAATCATGTGGCCAGCGGCGACACATGTGCAAGTGACAGGTTTCACTGAGAGATAAAGATTCCATGGGTCCACGGAGCTACCTTGAAAGGCGGGAGACGGACCTGTCAATTTGACAGGTTGGCAAACGCTAGTAATCATTTTGTATCTTTCAATTCATACTCGGTCACACCGTTTATACGCTCTCTCTCTGGTAGACACCAAGATACGTTCCAGGAAGAAAGGCAATTTAGTTGTTGTATGTAGAAAATGTGCAGGTGAATAGGATGACATTGAGACAAAAGCTAACCACACTTTGGCTTATCTTGCAACATGACATTTTGCAACATGATAACTAAACCCTTGACCCCCCGTCACACAAAGATACTTAGCCGTCGGATTAAACATGGTTTCAAACACCGAGTTTGGAGGTAGAAAGAAGATTTACATGTGTACATGTGTACATGTTGCTGATCTGACTTGATGAGGTTATTGATAGTTAGAAAACGATAGGTACGCCGAGGATTGCGGTGTTTTCCTACGCAGGACGGTTCAACCTGGTAGAAAGCCTGATTTGTCTATATAAACCCTACTTAGTACTTTGTAGTCTTCTTTAGTTCTTGATCAAAAGTCATTTCCATTGCCACCTTTTTGGAGTCCAGTCCATCCCAGTCCAGTCCAGTTCCCTCTAGTCTTGTCAGACAAGCCAGAGACATTCCTTGGGTCACAGTCCCATTCCTTGTTGGACTCAGTCTTGTTATCTTAAGTATATTCCTTGTCACTCCTAGTCCTTGTCCCTCCTAGTCCTTGTCCCCTTGTCCTTTGTCCTCTGTCCCAGGGTGGGCAGTATCCTTGACACCCACTGAATATCAGTGACACTGTTCCAGCCCAAAGAGGACCAGAATACACTCACACCAGCTATATCTTCATCAGAAAGCTCAGGAAATTCCCTCTTGAAAATACCAAGCTGTTGTCTCCTTTGCTTGATGGTTCTCTCACTACATCCAAGGAATTCTTTGATTTCACCATCAGTGAAGCCCTCGGCACATAGGTCTACAAGCATAGGGGTATCGATCACTAATTGCCATATGCCAGTTGGACTCATCTCCCACAATCTGCCTGGAGGAGTGACAGGATTTCCAAGAGATATCAGATGTTGATCTTCAATGGTTTGCAGGAGATTCAGTACATCCTGCAGGTACGCACAGATTCTCAGATACAATGGAGGTGGTAAATATGGTTCAATCTCACATATGTCGAGGAGGAGACAAGACATGTCATCAATGTGAGTGGGGGCCAGATCAATATCAAACTCCACGACTTTGTTGTTGTTGATGAAAGTGACTACGGGAGATGTGTAATGGTTGACATTGGACAAGACTACCTGATAGTCTGCGGGAGTCACAAGTTGATCCTGAATGTCAATGAGGTTCATTGAGATCAGAATAGATGGCAAGTCAGCTCACCATGAAGCAGGCTGGTGGCAAAGAGCCAAAATAGTGAACCGAGTAGAAAAAGGTGTAAGAGGGGTGAGAGTGACAGAAGATGAGCAGTAATAGGTAACAATGACGGCAATGAACAAACAGTGACGGAATGTCGATGAGACTCATTGACAATGCAGTGAGATAGCGGGATACAATGACGGGTAGATGACAAGGCAACAGCAGCGGGTGTGGTTGAAGTCGATGAACCTCATTGAGATTCAAGGTGGAATTAGAAAATCAAAAACAATCCGCGGCCAAAAAAAAAGAAAAAAAAGAAAAGAAAAGAAAAGAAAAGAAAGGAAATGGCCCCTTGCGCGGGCCATAGATATTGGCTTTTGTTAACTTAACATTGTTCATTATACTATCACTATCACTATCACTTGGCACCGTCACTGGCATGTCCTCCCCCACCGTCCCCGTCCATGGCCGTCGTTCCAGGCTGTCGGACCATTCCCAGTCATCCACCGTCACCGCCGTTGATCACTCGCCCGCCGACGCCGACTGGCATCTCCTCTCCCCTGCCACTCATCTCCAATCCATCCAAGGGAGCTTTGCGTCCCGTGTCAAATGGTCCCACTCCATGCCTGATTCTTTCCCTGATCATCTGTCCGACACGCTCCAGATGGACTGGTTCGAGGAGGTCGACGAGGACGAGGTCGACGACGACGAGTCAAGGGCAAGCACAGGGACGATCATGGTCCCTACCGCAAAGGGAATCTCAGAGACCAAGATCAACGGTCTTCTCGCTTCGTCTTTGGGGAGTTATTGGATGAAGAGGAACGGCGTGTCGGTCGGGGCCACGACGGACAAGGTGTTGACGCAGTGGGCTCCTGGTCATTCAGACCCAGAAGGCCGAGGTGAAGACGAAACACTCTCTTGGGGTAATTCACCATTCCAACGAACGATCCGACGTCTACGTGTCCAAGCGGGTGATCTAAAACTCTTGCACCCTTCCACGGACGCACATCTGAGCTCTCTCGGTCCTTCCGACGTCATGACGGCCACGCAGACCTCGACAACGTCTGACCCATGGCAGGGAGAAGGGCCAGGGGAGCTCGCTTCGTCCAACGGCTTGGTCAAACCCGACCTTTTCATCTTTGGTAGAGCCGGTGAATCCCCCCCGACTGTCAAGAACAAGGACGAGAGCAAAACATGGGCTTCCCCCAACGCGAACCCGACCTCGATAGGTTCTCTCACGATGGAAAGAAAAGACGATCCAGCCTTGGCCCGACATGGTTTCTGTCAAGAGCTGGGCTACCTCAAGACGGCTCACGAGACCTTTGGTGCTCACTTTGGTGTGTTCATGTATCGTTATCGTTATTGTCGGATGGCCATGGCGCAGGATGGTACGGTGATCATCGAATCTAGTTCTGTCATAAGGGAATTACTCCTCGAGCGGCAAGATGATCCCCCTCCCTCTACCTCTCCTTCGGATTCGGATTCGGATTCGGATTCGGAATCGTACTCTGATCACCCATCGCCCACAACCCCGATCCGACCTCCATCTTCACCCACGCCAAGACGTTCTCAAACGTCGGCAACCCCACCCGTCCTGATCCCGCTCCCCGATCTACTGAACCGACTCGACAACGCACTCACCCTCGCCCTCCTCCCGCCGTCTGGCTCGTTGTTCCACGAGGACGGCAGCCGTAACGGTCCCGGTCAGCAGACCCTCTGGGACCTGTTCCGTCACTCGTTCGCCCTCGTCCTGGCTCATCCCGTCGGCGGAGGACGGCTGGTGACCCCCGCCGCGTGGGGCGCCCTCGTCGTCGGGTGGGGACAGACGGCGGTGTCGGCCTGGAAGCACGAGACGGCGTTGGCGCTGGCGGCCAAGGTGTACAGCAGGGTCGGGAGGAAGGTCAAGTTGGGATTGGGAGACGTTGGGCGGTCGGACGATGGTCGAGATCAAGAGGGGGATGGAGATGGAGATCAAGGGGGGGATGGAAGTGAAGATGACGAGGAAGATGGAGGTGAAGATGACGAGGAAGATCGTGATGAATATGGAGATGCAAGTCAGGATGAGAATCAAAGTCGAAACGATCAGAGTGAACATCATCGTTAGTCTTTCACTCTTTCTCCCTTCTCTCTTTCTTTCTCTCTTCTTTCTTTTTTCTCGGAAACTCGACATACATTTACATACATCAAAACCCATAACATCACCTCTCCTCCACTCGGTTTCCAATCTCCCATCGGATAATGTAATGACCGGACAGAAGACGACAACGTCGGTTCGGGCTCGACCGATACGTTCCACAAGAGTACGAGTACGCCCATCGGTCGACATGTGCCTGGTGGATTGGGACATGTACCGGGTGAAGGACGACGACTTAGGAGCCGTGAGCTTTCTCTTTCCTTTCTTTCTTCATGACCTCTTTTCTTTCACTTTTCCGTCATGTCCATTCCCATTCCCCATTTGCCCACACTTTCTTCCCTCTACGTACAGAAAACAGAGAGAAGGGGATCTTTCATTCTCGCAAACAAACAGAGAGAAGAGGATCCGATCCGACTCTGCCCCGCCGCTTGACGGCCATTGTTTCTTTTGCACCCTTGATCAACCCCGCGTTTTTCCTCTTGCTTTTTGCTTTTTGCCTTTTGCTTTCTTTCGACCCGTCGATTTGTCCCGGTGATATGTATTTTGTATGATATCATGCCCGACCTTTTCTCCTTTTCTCTTTTTCTCCTTGTGCACCTTTGTTTCTTCTCGGACGATGACCATGACGATGATACGTACATGGCTGGGCTGACACCGTAAAGTCTACTTGGCAGATTCCCAAACCCTAATCGTCCAAGCTCTGTGTTCATCCCCCTCTCCATCACCCCGTCCACTCGCTTCCTCCAACGTCTTGTTAGTCGCCCCCTCTCAATTCGACCAACTGGTCCGGATGGCCCAACGGTCATTATGGGCGTCGACCAGCACCAGCACCAGCACCCAGCGGCGACCCTCAGAGTCAAAGGCAGAGTCGAGGGGGCTGGTGGGATCGTACGACGAGACCTCTTGTTCTTTGGCGAAAACGAAAACGGAACCGGTGAACCACTCTGTCGTATGGCCCCATGTCGAGTCGGACGTATGAACGGTGAACCACTCCGAGTCGGACATGTGGGCAAAGGAGAGAGGTAGAGGTCGGATTGAGATATGAGATGTGCAAGGGGGGGTTGGGTTGGAGATGTTTTACAAACGGTGCGATTGCGCAGAGTGATGTGTGATGTGTTGCTGTGGCTTTCAAGAGCGTGGGTTGGAGGATACGAAAACCACCCCCACCTCGGATCTTTTCCTTTCTGTCATGGCTCAATCATCAACCGGAACTGTTCTGTTATGTTGTGTTGGTACATCGGCATGGTCTCGTATGAATAGAATAGAATCAAACAGTAAAGTCCGCTCCTCGCTCCTCGACCATATCAATGTCATTCATCGACCGCCGCCAGCTCGACGCGGCCCGCGGCCCCTCCTGGCCTCCATACCAACCCCCTCGGATCATGTGAAGACGTCCTCGAACAGGTGTACGCCTACGTCGCCGCCGCCCCATACGCCTACCATCGGAATTTGGATTCTATCGCTCATGTCATCCAATCCATGTCACATCTCGGCATGATCGTTTCTTCTCCACCTCGTACTCGTACTCCCCTTGCTGGCTCTTCTACATCTACTCTTCCTCCTGGCCCTTTGACATCTGCTCCTCCTCCTGGCTCTTCTACATCCACATCCACACGGTACTTTCCGATCCCTAACCTCGTGTCTGAATTCCAACACGATGAGGGACTACGTTCGTTCCTCTATCATGCGGATCATCTCCTTTCCAAACCCAAAGGTTCCGCCCCCGACGCTCCCCACGACTTCAACTCCTCCACGGCCACTGGTTCAGATGGAGATGGAGATGGAGCACCGTGGCAGCCCAATCGTTCAGACGGCCACCCACAAGACGGACCGACCTCATTCACCGACATGACCCTCTCGTCCGACACGCTCCACCTCGGTCTCACGCTGGTGCGGAGACGCACGCTCCACATACCGGACGTCGACCGGGCGATCGTGGAGAAACGACGCGAGCTCAAGGACGTGGAGACGCGGATCGAGGCGGACGGGAGGATGATGGTGGAACTGGAGATGAAGCTCAAGGAGGGGAGGGAGCAACTGGAGAATGTGATGCGGACGCGGCAGGTCGAGGAGATGGGTTTGAGGGATATCTGGAGACGGTTAGGCGGTCTGGTCGGGGTGGGTCGGATGGAATGCCGCTGCATCTCCCGCTTCATCATCATCGTCCACACTCACTCCTTCTTCACCTCGTCGTCCTGATAAATCATCACCCCACGGTATCGGTCCTTCCGGTCGACCACGTACATGTGCAGACTTAAGATTGCTTTGGGAATGCTACGAGAGGAAAACATTCTCGCCCGTCAGTTGTTACGTCGCCAAAGACTTTTCGTATCCTTCTTCCATCGTCGAGAAGATGCCGACGGTCGATCGGGAGACGAGATCGGGATTGGGTATGGGTACGGGAACGGAAACGTCAACGTCGACGACAGGGGGAGAGGGAGAGGAAAAGGAAAAACACAGATCGGGAGATGACGTGAGAAATCTCGCGGGTTCATCCGGAACCAAGCAAAAGGAGATGGTGGAATCGGAACAAGAAGAACAATCTAAATCCAACGTGCAGCGCGGAAAACCGACGAGAAAGAGAGAACAAGAAGAAATCTTCGTACCACCTCACCTCATCATACCCATTCTTTTTATCTCACCATGATCTATATGTTGGTCTGGAAGTTCTCACCCACGTATGCATCGTCGGAGAATGATCACGGTCATGGTCCGGGTACGGGTACGGGTACGGAGGTTGCAATTGAGGGTGACGGAAAGGTAAAAGGACGAAAGGCTGAAAGAAACATTTACATTTCTCCGAGCGGAGGTCCGGAATCGGTCGAGGGTGGGTGATCGGACAGGAGCAGGAGCAGAGGAGGAGGATCGTCGGAAGGAACGAATCGCGTGGAACATGTGGATTGGGTCATGGAGAAGGAATACCAAGGAGAAGGAGAAGGAGAAGGAGAAGGGTTGGATGGTTTGGAATACGAATACGGTGGTTCTTTCACGGACTTCAAGAAATTCGTTCAGGTCAGTGTCTCTTGCCTACCACTCATTATGGTAAGAGAAAGGTTCAGTGCTTTTGTGCTTTTATGCTTTTCGTTTTGTTCCTTTTTTTTCTTTCCCCTCTTTACTCCTCTTCTTTATCGATTCTTCTTTCTTTTTTGTGTACTTCCCCCTGTTCTTTATCGATATCATATCTAATCTCACCCCCCTTATTCTTTCTTTTCCCTCCTCTTCTTTATCGATCTCCTATCATCTTCCCTATTCTCACCCAGTCAGTCCTCCTGTTGTCCCGTACCGTCTTTGGTCACACTCCCCCTTGCCCTATTTCCTTCCACACAACCCACAACCCACCCAGGAGAGGGGTATCATCATATCTCAATCCATCGAACTATGACACAGAAAACCATCGTCTCCCAACCCAACCATCCATCACCTTGAGACTTGCCACTCGCAACTCGTGACCCGTACCCACAGACAGACAGACAGACAGACAGACAGACACGTCCACTCTCCAGACAGACTGACGTCCAGACCCGGATAACCGATCCGAAACCCGAAACCATCCTACGTCGCTATCGCCTCCACCTGCACCGTTATTGTCCCCGCGCACCCTTCGCATGGAGCCTCACCCGAGGTGGAGAGAGACCCCGACCCGACCAATAGCCTCTTTTCCACCATTCACCCGAATTGCCAGAAGAGGTCGGGTCTATCCTGGATGCATCCAATGAACTCGCATCCGTCGGACAAGATTGAGATTGACGCGTTGAGATTGACGTCACGTGGGGGATATGCGATCCAGATCCACTCTCATTCTCATCCTGTCAAAGATGGGACAGGGGTCATGTTGCACGTGGAAGATCCTGGCGACGGATCTTCACCGAATGTCTTCGTCCTCTCCTCGGCTTTCACTCGCACGAAAGGCAATGGTCATGGGGCAAGGGGAGAGAAGGATGGAGGTATAGTGGGGAAGAAGGAGGAGGAAAAGGGAAAACCGGAAATGTCTCCAGAACGATCCGATTCAAATTCAAATCCATCGGAAACGGCAATGGGCATGGAAACGGCAATGGCACTGGAAATGCAAAATTCCACAGAGGGGGAGATGATCATGGTCTCACGTAAACGTCGTCGGAAATCAAATGCCTCAACCATACCGTTTAAACGTACACGTACATGTACGCCTATCGATGGAGATTCTAGAATGTCGGATACGGATCCGGACCACGGTTTCGAGGGCGATGATGATGATGATGATGAATCATTGTCTGTATCTGAACGGACGGACGGGGACGGGGATGAACGATGACATTCCGAGAGGGAGATGACGGACGGGGACCAAAGTCGTGAAGGAGATGATTTGGATCCTTCGTCAAGGTCTGACCCAGTACCGACGAATGAACATGATCTCGTCATGAGATTGGGATTCGGAAATCAACCTTCTACAATGAAATCGACGGGTTTTGATCCTGAAACGGGAACGGAAAAGGAAAAGGAAAAAGAAACGGGCATGGGCATGAGGATGAGGATGGAAACAGAACACCTCATCTCGGAAATCACCACTCTGCTTCAAGCCGAAATCATCCTCTCCTCTCTGACCGCTACGAGTGGGGCTCATGAGCGGACGGAAGATGATCCGTGTATCCTCGGTTGTCCTATCGGACAAAGTGGCGTATTGGACAAAAGGTTGGACTGGAATTTCGGAGAGGATGATGATGATGGGATGGTTTCGGGAAAGGGAGAGGGAGAGGGTTTTTCACCGTTTGAGAAATCTAGATCTAGAGCTGACATATCACCACCACCACCATTATCTCCGTCGCCACCACCGCCACCATTATCATTATCATCATCAATACCGCCACTGATACCATCAATCTGAAAAGACCAGTAGCTTCGTTCGAAATGCATGTACTATTGAAATTCAAATAAGCCCAGGTGTATTACCTCTTGTGACTGAGTGACCCAAGGGACGTGAGATCACTTCAGCCACCTTATTTGGGCTATTTTGTGTCACAGACTACGTCGTGACGCCCCAAAATTCCATCAACAACGACCCTCCTTTGACCGGCAAACCTCCACCACACCTCGACTTCCTCGGTTCACATGTGACTCAGGATATCTGACACCAACGACGGCAAAGTACAACAGGACAAGTCGTCAGGCATCAGGAGTGTAAGTACGCTGAAGGGTGGCGTACCTAAGGGGAAGTATGGTGAAGTTAGGAGGAAGTACCGCGCAGTCAAGAGAGGTTAGGAGAAGATAGACGGGTCAGGGAGCAATAGGATCAGAAGTACAGCGAAGTTATGCGATGATAGTCAAAGGGAGCTAAAGGTGGTCGGGGAATCAGGGATGTAGACCGAAGTACGGGGGAGTACGGCTGAGCTCGAGAGGGTTGAGTGAACATCTAGGGGAAGTAGATACTATTAGCTGAGGAGATTGCTGAAGTTCTTCCGTGATCCTTGATTGTTATCAGTAGTGAAAGAAAGATAGAGATAACTACACCTACATCCAGATACATCACCATCAGTAAAGCCCCAAAATCTAGCAACTTTGGCAAACCTCGTCCAAGTTGCCATCAGATTGAAGTCTGTGCCCTCCTGTTTGCTTGAGACATCGACCCCCGCAGTACGATTTTAGCCGAGGTTAGTCGACTGTCGGTCTTTGAGATAGAAGCTCGACGAGATGTGTGACAGTATCAAGGATCGCTCTTACCGACGACCCGTACAAACCTCGGAGAGGAGCAAAGATTAAATGGAGCCAGAGAAGCAAGTCACGCGAGGCCGAGTAGAGAAAGGAAAACAATGGAAGAGAACAAGAGGAGAGCATTGGAGGAGCTTAGCAGAGCGATGAGACAGCAGCTGGGAGCAGAGGATAGCGTGGGGGGGTCAGTACAAGGAGATGAGTCCATTCCACCCGCACCTTCTAACTCTCCTACCCCTCCCTTTGATACCCTTCCGCCCGTGGGATCCCCAGTTGAATCGGGACAAACCCCATGAGCAAGAGAAAACATTGGAAGTGAGGCGACCTTTGGAGAAGGAGGGACACAGGGAATGATGAGGTTGATGGGGGAGATGAATAGGGAGATGTTGGCTGAAAGAAGGAGAAGGGAAGAGTGGGAGCAGAGAAGAGAGAGAGAGATAGTGGGGGGAATTGTAGAGGGAATCTCAGAAGGGGTGAGGTTCGCCATGGGGCGCCAAACTTTGGCGACCCCAAGCGTAGTTAGTGAATGGAAGGGGATGAAGCAGCCTAACTGTCACGCCTCTCATCCAACTACTATCTCAAAGACTGATGGCCGACAAACCGTGGCTTACTTTGTACCTCAGGGGGGTGATGTCTCACCCAAACAGGAGGGCGCAGACTTTGATCTGGTGGCAACTTCAACGAGGTTTGCAAAAGTTGCTAGATTTTGGGTTTTACTGATGACGATGTATCTCGATGCAGGTGTAGTTATCTCTATCTTTCTTTCACCACTGATAACAATCAAGGATCACTGAAGAACTTCAGCGATCTTCTCAGCTACTAGTATCCACACCTCTTAGATGTTCATCCAACCTGTTCGCGCTTCGACACACGTTGGCCAACCTCCCCAAACCACCGAACACCCGTCCTTCTAATCTCACCTAACTTTGCCTAACTTCCCCATACTTCTTCTGCTCCCTCCATCACTGACCAGCCTAACTTATCCTAACTTCGTAGTGCTTGGTCTGAGATGTCGGAAATGGTGCAATCGGTAACTGCCACATTGTAGCGCTATCGCTATTTCCGCGTATTCCCTCGTCTCATTTCTCACCTCTGTCAATATTGTAGTCTCTCTTTATGCATTCTACTTCTACATCTGACATGAGATGTCCTAGAATCCTTGTAAACCAAAGAGATCGAGAAATGATGGGGGTTTGGTGGTCAAAGGAGGGTCGTTGTTGGTGTACGTCATGACACCCGATCCCAGCCGACTTCACACTGCAAGTGGTAACCATGATAGAGGCCACAATAGCTTTTCCTGCTGCGAAGAGTTTGGACCGGTCGACCCATTACTTCCAGAGAGATCATCACTATGGTGGTATTGTGTCTCAAGCAGTTCCTAATCTGCACTTTGTAACTTTTGAGGACTGCATCTGTACTTTCTCCCCGACCCCAGCCGACTTCAAGCTGCAAATGATGACAATGATAGAGACCACCACAGTGCATCCTGCCGCTAAGAGTTTGGAACGGTCGACTCGTTACTTCTCGAAAAATCATCATTATGGTGGTTTTGTGTTTCAAGCAGTTCTTAATGCGCACTTTTTAAATTTTGAGAATCACTTTTGTCCTTTCTACCCGACCCCAGCCGCCTCGAAGCTGCAAGTGATGACAATGATAGTGGCCACAAAAGCGCATCCTGCTGCAAAAAGTTTGGAACGGTTGACTCATTACTTCTAGAGAAATCATCATTATGGTTGTTTTGTGTTTCAAGCAGTTCCTAATGTGCGCTTTTTAAATTTCGAGAATTGCTTTTGTCCTTTCTCCCCGACCCCAGCGACCAGAAGATCAACCACTGGTTAGGTGTTTGAAGTTTATGGTGGAGTTGTCGCTTGGAACAGCAGGGGGCAACCTACTATGGCTCTTTCAACTACAGAAGCGGAATGGAATTGGCTGTGTCAGACGCGACTCAGCAAGCTGTGTGGTGAAGACAACTGTTGAACAATTTGCAACTAGGACTTGGTGAAGAACCACGCAGACTACTGAACGATAATGCGGGAACAATTGCGCTTGCAAAGAACCCTCACAACAAGACCAAATACATTGACCTGCTACATAACCACATTCGACAGAAGATCGAGGATAGCACGGTCTCCTTGGCGCATGACCCTTCTGCTGAGAACATGGGGGACTTGTTGATAAACGCGCTCCCTTCGGACACTTTTGATCGACTCAGAGAGTTATTAGGGGTATGTGGCGGATCTGCTTGAATGGGGGTGTCGGAAATGGTGCAATCAGAACTGCTTGCTGGGGACATGTCCGCATATTTCCACATCTCATATCTAACATCTGTCAATATTGTACTCTTCATGTACTTTCTACATTTGACCAACTCGATTTGCGCCGGGTCTAGGGAGAGAGTCCTAAAGCAATTCTCAAAAGTTATGAAGCGCACATTAACAACTGCTCATGACACATACGCACCAAAGTGACAATTTCTCCAGAAGTGATGCATCCACTGGTCCAAACACAACGAAGTGTGAGGCGCTGTTGTGGCTTCTACCATGAGTGTGGATTGCAGCATCGTCCGGGGTGGGACCGGGGAGTAAGTACAAAAGAGAGGCTTGAAAGGCACTAATTGCACAAATCAGCAACTGTTCTCAACACAAAACCACCAACGGAACAATGTCTCTAGAAGTAATGGGTCGACCGGTCCCAACTCTTTGCAGCAAGATGCGCTTTTGTGGCCTCTATCATTGTCATCACTTGCCGCTTCGAGGCGGCATTCTGTAGAAGTAATTCATCAACTGTGCCAAAGTCCTCGCAGCAGGTTGCGCTGTCATGGCCTCTATCATTGGCCCAGCAAGCGTGGCGTTATTGTCAGATGTAGAAAGTAGAATGCATAAAGAGAAACTACAATATTGACAGAGGTGAGAAATGAGACGAGGGAATACGCGGAAATAGCGAAAGCGCTCCAATGTGGCAGTTACCGATTGCTCTAATTCCGACACCCCCACTCAAGCGGATCTGCCACATACCCCTAATAACTCCCTCAGTCTATCAAATGTATCTGAAGGAAGAGCCTTTGTCAATAAGTCTGCCATATTCTCTGCTGAGGGAATATGTGACAGAGATACAGTGTTGTCTTCAACTTTCTCCCGAATATAATGATGTCGCAGGTCAATATGTTTTGTCTTGTTATGATGAACCGGATTCTTGGCAAGAGCTATAGTTCCCGCATTATCACTGAGAAGTTTCAAGGGTTCTTGACCAAGTCCAAGTCCCAAATCATCCAGAAGTTGTCTTAACCATACAGCTTGGCGTGTAGCATCTGATGCTGCCATATACTCTGCTTCTGTTGTTGAAAGCGCAACTGTAGGTTGTCTCCTACTTTTCCAAGCAACAACTCCACCATAAACTTTAAAGACATATCCAGTGGGTGATCTTCTAGTGTCCAAATCTCCTCCCCAATCTGCATCTGCATAACCTAATGCAATGCGATTGCTATTCTCTTTGTTGAAGGTGAGACAAAGATCAGAAGTACTACGGATATAACGAAGTAGGTGTTTGACCGCTTTCCAATGTGAGTCATTCCATTTACTAAGGAATCTAGATAAGAGACGTGCTGGAAAAGCAAGATCAGGTCGAGTTATGGTTGAAGCATAGAGAATAGCCCCCACTGCTTGGGCATACGGGCAGTGTTTTGCTTCATCATGTTCTTGATCTGTTGCAGGGATTGGACGAAATCCAGAAGGTAGAGGAGTTTTTGCAGGATTGCAATCTTTCAAGTCAAATCTTTCAAGAAGTGATTCAAAATAATGTTCTTGGGACATAAACAGTTTGTGATTTGTTCTATCACGATGAATGTTGAACCCAAGAAAGTATCCAACTGGACCAGAGTCTGAACACTCAAATTCTGAATTAAGTGTCGCTTTGAAGTTGTCCAACATAGTTCAATTGTTACATGCAATGAGTTGATCATCAACATGTACAGAGAGCATGAGAATGTTATCTCCTTCACGCTTTGAATAGAAACAAGGATCCGCTTTTGTTGGAAGTAATCCTTGAGACTGTAACCACTTATCAAGTGCTTTGTTGAAACATCGTGGTGATTGTTTCAAACCATAAAGCGACTTGCGCAACCAAAGTACTTTGTTTGCTGGGATGTTGGATCCTTCTGGTGGTTGCATGTAGATTGTTTCTTCTAATTCCCCATTCAGGAACGCCGCTTTGATATCGACCTGATCACATTCAAGATCAAAGTGGTTGACAATTGCTAGAAACACTCGAATTGAATCTTTGTGCGCAACAGCAGCAAAGAGTTCATTGTAATCCAATCCTTCCACTTGATTGTAACCTTTTGCAACAAAGCGAGCTTTGTAGGTAGATGGGAGTCCGGTTTCTCCATCTATCTTGCGAGTGTACACCCATCTTCCCGTTAAAATGCGCATTTTTGGATCCAAGTCCACAACTTCCCAGACTTTGTACTTTGACATTTTTGCAAGTTCTTCATCCATGCTTTTTCTCCAACATTCCCATTCTCCTGTATTTTGCGCTTCTCGATAGGAGTTGGGTAGATTTGTGGCTGCAAGCGCATGAGCTGCAAGACTGAATGAGTTATCATCATCATGGAGGTTGAGTTCATCTGAACTTTCAGAGGAGGAAGAGGATTCTTCATCTTCCAAATTTTGCGCAAATTGTCGTTGCACAATTGCATTTTGACGTCTGGGATCACGTTCAAGATTTTGTAAAAACTCATGCTTCTGAATGTTTCTTTGCTCCTCAAGTTGCTCAAAGAGAGTTCGTATGCGCCCCAATGGCTGAGCTTCGTTTTGGTTGATTTCGTCTTGTGGGTCTTGCGCAATTTCATTTTGAATTTTTTCAACTCCAATTGAGATTGTTGTGAATTTTGAATTCGCGTTTTGATTATCTAAGTCCCTGTAAGACGGATTTGACTGATTTTTACAGTGAATATCCGCGTCACTACCAATAATATGTGGTGCAACTTCTAGCTCAGGAACTTCTGGAACTTTGGAGAAATCTGATTTTGTAGCAAAAATGACATCTCTTGTGACCCAAATTTCCTGTGTGAGAGTGTCCAAAATGCGAAAGTTGTTTGTACCTTCTTGGTAACCAAGTAGTTGTCCCTCGCGATAGCGTTGCGCAAGTTTATTGCTTTGTTTATGGTCACGGTGGTAGACTTTACACCCAAATGGTTGAAGATGAGAAAGTCGCTTTTCACTTTTGTACCAAATGTCATCTGGAACTTGTCGCTTTGGACCGCCAGGACATCGATTACGAGTATAAGCAATGTAATTTGCTGCTTCTGCCCAGTACTTAGCAGGAAGCCCAGAATGCGCCAGGACTGTGCGAACTCCATTGAGAATAGTAAGATGAAGTCGTTCTGCACGACCATTTTGTGTATGCGCATCTGGAGGTACTTGGATGTGTTGAATACCATGTGTTGCGCAAAAGTTCCTCATTGCCATAGAACTAAATTCTCCACCATTATCAGAGCGAAGTGTTTTAACTTTAGTGTCAAGTTGTCTTTCTACTTTTGCGATATGGTGTTGTAATTGCGCAAAAGCGTCAGATTTGTGTTTGAGAAAGTAAAGATGTACTTTTCGGGTGAAGTCATCATAACAAGAGAGGAAGTAAACTGCGCCACTTAGAGATGGAGTTCGTGCTGGTCCCCACAGATCGAGATGTATGACTTGTAGTGGTTCAGTAGCGCGAATTTCGCTTGGAATTGACGGTAATCTCCTCCCTTTTCCAACAACACAACTTCTGCACTGAAAATCTTTTGCATGAGAGTTTGTAAATTCACATCCTAACCGTCCTGACTTTGACAAATTCACTAAAGCGCCAACATTGAGATGTCCAAGTCGCTCGTGCCAGTCTAGGAGTAGGTCAGTTGTGTTTGCAATATTTGCAATAGGAGTACTTGCTTGTAGAAGATAAAGACGATCATGTTTTTGCGCAGAGAGAAGAACTTGGTGATTCTTGCAGAAAGTCGCAATTCCCTTTCTAAATCGCCATTCTGAATCTCCCCCATCTTCCGATGCGCCTACAGAGAGTAAATTTCGGTCCAAACCAGGAACTAAAAGCGTGTTTGGAAACTCCACCTCGTTTATGACTAGTGTACCTGCTTGTGTACATGGTAGAATAGCAGAATTTCCGAATTTTACGCGAGTTGGAAGGATTGAATGAATTGATGAAAGCGAATTTTTGTCATTACACATGTGGTGTGAAGCGCCAGAGTCCACTACGAATATACACTTCGAATTTTCGGCTGCTAAAGCGATGGGGTCATCTGCAGTAGCGACAGCAGTGAGAAAAGCGCTCGCATCGGAAAGATAAGCGCTATCGGCTGTCGCTTTTGAGGTATCTTGTGATTCTTTGAATGATTTTGATTCTGTTGAAGCGACATTGCGCTTTTCGAAGTTTTGCTCTTGTTTCTAAAACAGTTTTCGGTGGAATGACCGGTTTTCTGATGAATAGAGCAGTATTTCGAATGATCTGCTGGGGAAATCGATCAAATGGTTTCTTTGGGTTGTGAAAAGTTGATTTAGAGCGAAATTTCGATTTTGCAAACATTCCAGTTGCACTTTCTCCCTCAGTTTTTCTCCTACTCCATTCCGCTTGAACTCCAGCCTGTACTTCACTTGAAGATAGCGATTCCCTGAGCCAAAGCGTCTGTTTAAGCGTTGTAAACGATTCTGGAAGCGCCAATGTCATAGCATAGGCTAACATCTTGTCTGAAAGATTTTCTCCAGCCGAATTCAACTGTGCATGTGCACTGCGCTGTGCTGCAAGCGCAGGCATTGGATCCTCCCCTTCTAAAATCGTTTTTCGAGCCATTTCTTGAAATAAGGCAGCCTGCCTGGCTCCAACAGCTGCAGAGTACTGTTTCTTAATCTCCTCCCAAAGCGATTCCGAATTTGGTGATTTCCAGTCCTTAACGCCGGTAGGAAGTGCTGAGGAAATTGTTTCTGAAAGGGATTGGAAAATTATTGAGTATGCTTTCGCAAATTTGAGACGTTCCTTGATGTTTTCCTTATTTTTCAAGTCTTTAGATGGCGGTTCGGTGTTGATATACAGTAGTAATCCCTTGCCCATAAGTGTGGTAGCGATATGAGCTTCCCACTGCGCATAATTCTCGCTTCCTCGCAATTTTACAATTTTTACTTTTACTTCGGTGTCAGATGAGTCGGACATTTTTTGAGATCGAATATCTCGATAACGAATGGAGGGACAGAGTTGATTTTAGATGTGGTGGTAGACACAATGTGTTCCTACAGGTGTAGTAAAAGTCAGCCCAGTCGGTCCGAAGTGGACCAAGTAAAACGAGAAAGACGATTTTTGTGATTGTAAATTTGGATTGTGGTGTCAAATTTACCAAATCGAGATAACTTTGAAACGACTGAAGCTACGATGCTGAGATCGAGGGTGGTGATAGAGGCAATGGTAGCGGATAAGTGGACGGAATGGGAGGCCGAAAGTGGGATTATTGATTGAGATAATGGTGTCACGAACCATGTCGTGACATCCCTGACAACTACCATCACCGACCCTCCTTTCACTATCGCCGAACCACTATCCACCACCACCCGGAACCACTGAGACCGACTACGACGAAGTTACGAGAACCTAGGGGTTATTAGTCACAACAACCCCGCCTAACGGAGAACTACGGCGAAGTTAGGGGAAGGAAACCGAGGGAGAGTGCAGTAGGGGAAGTTAGGCGAAGTTAGTCGGAGTAGGATATCGGGGATATGGCGAGGTACGGCGAAGTTGAACGAAGAGGACTGAGCGCGAGGCTGTACAGGGGTTGAGGGACGTTCTATGAGAAGAGAGGGGAAGTATAGATAGTTTACAGATCGCTGAACTTCTTCAGCGATCCTTGATTGTTGTCAGTAGTGAAAGTCAGATAGAGATAGCTATATACAATCGAGATACATCGCCATCAGTAGAACAAAAGCCCAGTTAGAGTAACTACGCCGAAGTACGCCGTAGTTACACCCCTTTCGACGTCTGTGCCCTCCTGGTTGGGTGAGACATCGAATTAGGACCACCAAGTTAGCCGAGGTTCGTCGACCGTCGGTCTATTGGAAAGAAGTTATTCGACGGCCGTGACAAATGGAAAAGCGATATTTTTCCAAATGTAAATCAGCTGAAGTTCAAACAACAAGGAATAGACTCTCAGAGTGACTCAGCTGATTGCGAGGCGCGCTTGGTATGTCCTAGGACTCAGAGGCGCGCCACTGGGGTGTCCAGATTCGTCTACACCGCTGTATCTAACTAAAGCGATACACGATGCACCTCCCACAATAAAGCAGGTCCGGTTTTAGGAACAAGAAGAGAGTAATGAATGAAAGAAAAAGCGAAAGTGTGGAAGTGATTTCAACTTTTCACCTGCGCTTCTGCAGGACTTGCCTTCACTCCCAGCCGAGAGCGTTGATACCAGAGGCTTGCTGTAAAGCGTGGGTTTGAGGAATAAGAAAGCGAAAATTTAAAAGTGATGAGGGAATAAATGAAGATAGCAAGTTGTCAATTTCATACAATCTCGGTTTTCTCTTCAACCAGTGATCCAAACTTTGATTTGTCTTTTGATATGAATAGTCGGTAGTTGCGGACAGGATCAGGCGAAGAGATTTAAAAAATTCGATAAGAATTGATGGAATGGGGTTAAAAGCGAGATTTTGGGGTGGTATTGAAGTAATTGGAATTTTCGATTTTGAATTTTTGGTCTGCTGGTTCAACCGTTCCACCGAAATCAAATCTGGTTGTAGATCTAGAGAGCGCACAGTAAACTGATTCAGGAGATGTTGAGAGCGATGAAATTGGTGTAGAATTGAGGTGAAGAGGATAAAAGGTTGCTTTGTGAGTGTAGAAGATGTCTTATTATTGCTCACAAAAATTCCGACTTTGTAGTTGATCTCCTGTCCCAACCGCTCTTGCAAACTTCAATCTCTTTCCCGTTCTGATAATCTCCCACTGTCCCCTTTCTTATGATCCAAAGAGCGATGTATTTTGTTCAGAATTGACTGAGTTGTGTTGAAAAAGCGATTTTGCTGGTAAAGGAGGGATATTACAGTCGAAAATTTTCACTTTCGATCTATCTTGCTATTCGTGAATGTTGTCGGTCTACTCTTTTCGGTAATGGTGGAAACAGTGACGCTCTGTTCAGATCCGAAGAGATATCGAGAATCGGAGCAGTATTGGAGGAGATAGAGTGAGAGTGAGAAAAGCGATTTGAAGCGAAAAGCGAAATTTTGAGTTGAGTTGATGAGATAGTTCTACTGATTCTAATGCTGGAGGGACCGCAGGGGGTGTCGGGAGCAATTAGATAGCGTCTTAAAGAAGTGATAAAACGTCTTAAAGAAGTGATTCAGGCTCATAACCTGTCAGATGTAGAAAGTAGAATGCATAAAGAGAAACTACAATATTGACAGAGGTGAGAAATGAGACGAGGGGATACACGGAAATAGCCAAAGCGCTCCAATGTGGCAGTTACCGATTGCTCTAATTCCGACAGTTATCAACAGTATCATTGCTGAAATGTTTCCATTGTCCAACTCTTGTCTTTCTTTGCCGACCAACCTTGCGCAATAGGCGGAAATTATGGGAAATAAGGCAGTAATAATCTCCAGTCACATGATGTTGTTGCCACGTTGGTTTTGACCACACCATGTGGAAGCTCCAGACGGTGTTCCGCTTACACATCTGACACAGATATCATGAGCAGTTGCCCCTTTGTAGTAAACAGGTCGATGGGTAAATTCCAAAGCACTATCTGAAAGTGACAATGCACATTTTAGAGTCTTCATATTTTCCGCAAGTACATTTGCATGTCTCCTGTCTTACCGGGTCAATTCGGAGAAACTCCTTGCGGCAGAGTGCGCTGTTCTGGCCTCCACAAAACCGTCAAAGTAACGATTTCTATAGAAGTAAGGGGTTGACCGGTCCAAACTTCTTGCAGCAGCGCTGTTTTGGCCTTCATCATGTCGAAAATGGGGCAATCAGAACCGCCGCATCGGTTCGCTGGCGCTACTTCCGCATATCTCGTCGTCTCAAAATTGACATCTGTCAATATTGTACTCTTTATGCATTCTACATTCTACATCTGACAGGTTATGAGCCTGAAATATCTCTTCAACACAACATATAACTGCTCCCGACACTCCTTGTGGTCCCTCCAGCAAAAAAAAAAGTATTCCGCTTTCGCTTCCAATCACGTTTCTCGCTGCAACTTCATCAATACTGCTCCAATTTTCAATATTCATTGAGGTAGGGCAAACCACAAGCTGTTCATGTGACAAGAACACTATTTTGAGTCACTTTTCGAGCGATCTGACCTCAAAGACTGCAAACCAGCGAAAACTCCCCTTCCTTCTGGATTTCCACCACTTCCTGCGACCGAAGAACACAAAGCGGCCAGACACTACCCGTATGCACAGGCAGTGGAGGCTAATACTGTATGCTTCTACAATTATGCGACCGGACTTTTCCAGCATGTCTTTGCGCTAGATCCCTCAGCAAATGGAATGAGTCACACTGGAAAGGGGTAAAAGACCTACTTTGTTACATTCATGGTACCTCTGACCTCTGTCTTACCTTCAACAAGGAGAACAGCAACAGAATTGCTTCAGGGTAGGCGGATGCAGACTGGGGAGGTGATTTGGAGTCCTCACTTTGGTGGTTTAATGCCATTGAGAACTTGCTAATCTGCGCTTTGTAAATTTTGAGACTCACTTTTCTGAGCCCAGCCGGGATGGAGCTGCAGTTGGTACCAATGATTGAGGCCACAGCAGCGCATCCTGCTGCGACAAGTTTGGACCTGTCAATGAATCACTTCCAGAGAAATCCTCACTTCCGTGGTTTTAGGTCATCGAGCAGTTGCGGTCGCACAATTAGTAAATTTCAAAAGTCACTTTTGTGCTTTCTCCTCGACCTTAACCAGAACCAAGCTGCAATTGATACCAACGATAGAAGCCATGACAGTGCAACCTGATGCGAAGAGTTTGGCCCAGTCGATGAATCACTTCTAGAGAAATCCTCACATTGGTGGTTCGATGCCATTGAGCAGTTGCTAATTTGCGCTTTGTAACTTTGGACACTCACTTTTCCGACTGCAGCCCGGACCGAGCTACAGATGATACCAATGATAGAGGCCATGACAGCGCAACCTGCTGCAAAGAGTTTGGCCCAGTCGATGAATTACTTCCAGAGAAATCCTCACTTCCGTGGTTTTATGTCATCGAGCACTTGCGGTCGCACAATTAGTAAATTTCAAAAGTCACTTTTGTGCTTTCTCCTCTACTTTAACCAGAACCAAGCTGCAATTGATACCAATGATAGAGGCCATGACAGCGCAACCTGCTGCGAAGACTTTGGCCCAGTCAATGAATTAGCTCTAGAGAAAGCTCACTTCAGTGGTGCTATGTCATCAAGCGGTCACTAATTTGCGCTTTGTAACTTTTGAGTCTCGCTTTTCCGACTGCAGCCCGGATCGAGCTGCAGTTGATACCAATGATGGAGGCCATAACAGCGCACTCGGCTGCGTGTAAAGCGATTGGGCTGAAATCGACCTCTGTGATAGAGGCCACAACAGCGCACGTTGTTGCAAAGAGTTGAAACTCAAAATCACCAAAGTGACGATTTCTCATGAAGTACTGAGCCTATTGTGGCAAACTCTTCGCAGCAGAATACCCTGTTGTGGCCTTTATCATGAGTATCAATTGCAGCTTGATTCGGGCTGGGGTCAGGGAGAGAGTACAACAGCGATTCTCAAAAGTTACAATGCGCGCATTAGCAACTGTTTGTGAAACTCAAAATCACCAAAGTGATGATTTCTCAGGAAGTACTCAGCATATTGTCGCAAACTCTTCGCAGCAGAATACCCTGTTGTGGCCTCCATCACCAGTATCAATTGCAGCTTGATTCAGGCTGGGGTCAGGGAGAGAGTACAACAGCGATTCTCAAAAGTTACAATGCGCGCATTAGCGACTGTTTGTGAAACTCAAAATCACCAAAGTGATGATTTCTCAGGAAGTACTCAGCATATTGTCGCAAACTCTTCGCAGCAGAATACCCTGTTGTGGCCTCCATCACCAGTATAAATTGCAGCTTGATTCGGGCTGGGGTCAGGGAGAGAGTACAACAGCGATTCTCAAAAGTTACAATGCGCGCATTAGCAACTGTTTGTGAAACTCAAAATCACCAAAGTGATGATTTCTCAGGAAGTACTCAGCATATTGTCGCAAACTCTTCGCAGCAGAATACCCTGTTGTGGCCTCCATCACCAGTATCAATTGCAGCTTGATTCAGGCTGGGGTCAGGGAGAGAGTACAACAGTGATTCTCAAAAGTTACAATGCGCGCATTAGCAACTGTTTGTCAAACTCAAAATCACCAAAGTGATGATTTCTCAGGAAGTACTCAGCATATTGTCGCAAACTCTTCGCAGCAGAATACCCTGTTGTGGCCTCCATCACCAGTATCAATTGCAGCTTGATTCGGGCTGGGGTCAGGGAGAGAGTACAACAGTGATTCTCAAAAGTTACAATGCGCGCATTAGCAACTGTTTGTGAAACTCAAAATCACCAAAGTGATGATTTCTCAGGAAGTACTCAGCATATTGTCGCAAACTCTTCGCAGCAGAATACCCTGTTGTGGCCTCCATCACCAGTATCAATTGCAGCTTGATTCGAGCTGGGGTCAGGGAGAGAGTACAACAGCGATTCTCAAAAGTTACAATGCGCGCATTAGCAACTGTTTGTGAAACTCAAAATCACCAAAGTGATGATTTCTCAGGAAGTACTCAGCATATTGTCGCAAACTCTTCGCAGCAGAATACCCTGTTGTGGCCTTTATCATGAGTATCAATTGCAGCTTGATTGGGGCCGGGGTCAGGGAGAGTATAACAGCGATTCTCAAAAGTTACAATGTGCAAATTAGCAACTGTTTGTGAAAATGAAAATTACCAAAATGACGATTTGCCGGAAGCGACTAAGCCTATTGTGGCGGAGTCCACGGGTTCACGGAGTTACCTCAAGAGGCGAGAGACGCGTCCTGTCAATTTGACAGATTGGCAACACTAGTCTTACCGTTGAGATAACACATGGAGACGAACCACGTGGCAAGCGGCGACGCCCGCAGGGTCGAGGTGCACCGATAAAAGGGAAGAGAAGAGAGAGACGATAGAGGTGTGAGAAGTATGTGGGATAGAGAAAAGAGGTCGAGATTCCACGGGTCCACAGGGTCACCTCGAGAGGTAAGAGACGGGGCTGTCAATTTGACAGGTTTTCACACTAGTGATGTCTATAGGCGCTTTGGGCTGAGGACTTGTCAGATATGAAAGCGGAATGCCTTCTGGAGCTTCCACATGGTGTGGTCAAGACAAATGTAACAACATCATGTGACTGCAGTTCATTTCGCCTTATTTCCCATATTTTCTGGATATTGCCCAATGTTCGTTGCCAATGAGAAACAAGAGTTGGATAATGGCAACTGTCCAGATATGATATTGTTGACTAGGGTGCCAACCTGTCAAATTGACAGGCCCGTCTCCTGCCTCTCAAGCTGGATCCGCAAAGTTGTGAAGCCGTGAACCCGTAGCCTCTCCCTTCTCTCTCTCTCTCTTGCTTGAAGGTAGTGAAGTTGTTGTATGCTTTCCTTCCCTTCTCTGTCTGTCCGTGAATTAGTGGACCGCGGACCCGTGACCTCTCCCTTGTCTCTCTCTAGCTTGTAGATAGCAAGTCTAGTGGAGTTGTGACAGCCTGCTCTCCTTCTCCTTCTCCCTCTCCTTCTCCCTCTCCTTCTCCTACTCTTCTCCCCTTCTCTCTTTCACTCTTTCTCTCTTTCTCATCACGGTTCATCATCATGCTTTATCCTTCCGCTTTATCCTCTCGCTTTATCCTCTCGCTTTATCCTCTCGCTTTATCCTCTCGCTTTTCTCGCGGCGAGGGCCGTCACGGTTTATCATCACGGTTCATCATCATGCTTTATCCTTCCGCTTTCTCCTCTCGCTTTCTCCTCTCGCTTTATCCTCTCGCTTTATCCTCTCGCTTTATCCTCTCGCTTTATCCTCTCGCTTTATCCTCTCGCTTTATCCTCTCGCTTTATCCTCTCGCTTTTCTCGCGCCTGCAGCCCTCGCCGCTCGCCACGTGGTTTATCCCCCCAAGTTGTCTCGACATCATCTGTTATTTATTGTTGATAATGCCACGCTTGTCGCGAACGTTGCAACTGTTAACTGCCAGATTCGCTATCGCTATTTCCGTATATTCCCGCGTCTTATTTCTACATCTGACGCTTTCTACATCTGCCAGGTTATGAGCCTCAAATATCGCTCTTAAGACCACACTAATTGCCCCCAACAACCCCTGTGGTCCCTTCATCATAAGCAGCTATCAGTGGAACAATCGGTAGAATCATCAACTCCTCGACTGTTGCTTTTCGCTTCAAAATTGTGTTGTTCGCCCCGACTCCATCAGTACTGCACCGACTGCCGAAATCTCTATGGATCTCAGTACAGAATGTCACTGCCGCCTCCAGAAATCACGAGATAGAGCAAAAGTGAAAACAGTTGATTTCAATACCACTCTCTGAACCAGCAAAATCGCTTTTTCACTCAGATCACGCAATTCCGGACACAATAGATTGCCGCTTGGATTATCAGCAAGGTGACAGTAGGAGCTACCTCGACTCAAAGGAGATCCAAGTCTAGATGACTCGTTGGGACAAGAGATCAACCACAAATTTGGCATTCTTGTGTGCAACAATAATAAAGACATTTTCTTCACTCACAGATCAAATGAGCGACCTCATCACCTCAAGTCTCCACCATTCTCATTCGTCTCAGCGTTTGCGGAATTGCCGCACTGCGCGCTCTGTAGCTCTACATCCAGATCCAACTTTTGTAGAACAATCGAACAAGCAGACCAACCTTCCAAAATTCAATTTCTAAAAATCACCATTTAAAACCCAAATTCGACTTTTTTTTTTAGTTGTTGCTCATTCACCACCAATTCCATCGCTCTTTGGCTTTCCTCTCAAAGACCAACAGTCGACAAACCTCAGCTAACTTTGTACTTCGGGGGTTGGTTTCTCACCCAAACAGGAGAGCTGTTAAGACCTGTCCCCAGCAAAAGGTTGTTGGGGTGCGGAGACAGGGTGGACAGCAGAAGTTTACAGCAAGCTTGGTCTACGACTGGCGGGAGTAGACCGTAGTGCTGGTACAAAGGTCGACAGAAGATGTATAGAGTAGCAAGGAGGTATTAAATATATATCAAGTATATGAGTGTCTAGTGGTTGGAACTATATACAAAGGATAGGGGGGGACGTTGGAGTGAAGACCCAAAGTCAGACTTGATAATAGATGGAGTGCCACCCGTAGGATGGTCTTGCACTGTCTATGGTCAAAGATGACTTTGGGGAGAGCGGAGAGGTAATGAGGAAAAGTGAGGTGTTTTGAGATAGTTTTCGTCATTAAAGTAGATACCCATTCCGCCGCCTTTATATACCTTTCAGAATTACACGTTTTCACACTGATTCCCACAATCCACAATGTGGCGTGTGGAGTCACATGACCTGCACAATCCACAATGTGGCGTGTGGGATCACATGACTTGCACAATCCACAATGTGGTGTGTGGAGTCGCATGACTTCAATGAGGTGTTATGACCTGGTCATAACAAGAGCACAGACTTTGTTCTGATGGCAACTTCAACAAAGTTCGTCATGATTGCTAGGTTCTGGGGCTTTACTGAAGGCAATGTGTCTCAATGTAGGTGTAGCTATTTCTATCTATCTTTTGCTACTGCCAACAATCAAGGATCGCTGGAGAACTTCAGCAATCTTCTCAGCTATAGTATCCACCCCTCCTAGATGTTCATCCAACCTGTCCGCGCTTCGACGCACTTCGGCCAACTTCCTTGAACCACCAAACACCTGTCCTTCTAACCTCGCCTAACTTTGCCGTACTCCTGATTCCTCCATCATTAACCGACCTCACTTTGCCTAACTTCGCCGTACTTTTGCTCCCTCCATCCCTGCTCCCTCCATCCTTGACCAACCTAACTTCACCTAACTTCACCGCACTTCTGATCCCACCACCCCTGGTCCACCTGACTCCGTCTAACTTTGCCGCAGTTGGTTTCAGATGTCCTAGGATATGTGTGAACCAAAGAGGTTGAGACATGATTTGGGTTTGATGGTCAGAGGAGGGTTGTTGTTGGTGGGATTTAGGGGTATCACAACGTAGTCTGTGACACCGACCAGCTTCACAAGCCACGAGTTATACTTGGTCCGTCATAACATAATCTTGTAAATGGTTTATAGTCCACCTGTCTCTTGTGTCTTTGATGACACTTTCAGAGACAATCTCATCTGTTTTACCAACCAATGTTGTGGAAGTCGTCAAATCTGAAATCGCTTTGGGAGGAGATTAAGAAACATGTCACAAAGGATATGACAAGTGCCATCTGGAGGTGACACTGTGCTGGTGAAAGGTGAAGTGCTATGGGTTGGGTATTTAACCAGCGATTGGTGGCAGGGTTAACCGCCGGTTAAAAGGCCTTTTTGTTGCAGTGGTTTGGATCGCTGTTCCGTTGGGCACTGCTAAATTGTACCCATGCGGCTTAGTTGGTCTTCTGACAAAACAGTACACTGCAAAGCCGCTCTGGTTCAAGAAGTGGCTGGTGTCACGGCCGTCGAATAACTTCTCTCCGATAGACCGACGGTCGACGAACCTCGGCTAACTTGGTGGTCCTAATTCGATGTCTCACCCAACCAGGAGGGCGCAGACGTCGAAAGGAGTGTAACTACGGCGTACTTCGGCGTAGTTACTCTAAATGGGATTTTGTTCTACTGATGGCGATGTATCTCGATTGTATATAGCTATCTCTATCCGTCTTTCACTACTGACAACAATCAAGGATCGCTGAAGAAGTTCAGCGATCTGTAAACTATCTATACTTCCCCTCTCTTCTCATAGAACGTCCCTCAACACCTGTACAGCCTCGCGCTCAGTCCCCTTCGTTCAACCTCGCCGTACCTCGCCATATCCCCGGTATCCTACTCCGACTAACTTCGCCTAACTTCCCCTACTGCACTCTCCCTCGGTTTCCTTCCCCTAACTTTGCCGTAGTTCTCCGTTGGTCGGGGTTGTTGTGACTAATAATCCCTAGGTTCTCGTAACTTTGTCGTAGTTGGTCTCAGTGCTTCGGGATGGTGGTGGATAGTGGTTCGGTGATAGTGAAAGGAGGGTCGGTGATGGTGGTTGTCAGGGATGTCACGACATGGTTCGTGACAGCTGGGAAAAACAATTTTCGAAGGGGAGGATCCCATACCTGTGCTTGCAACACAGCGTTATCGTCTTTTCATCAGTAAGTTCACTCTCTTTTCCGCACACACGGACTCTAATCGTCTCAAGTATCATTTTGGTACCCTTCCCACTCTTTTATGACTCTTCTTGACCGACTTCTGGCTCTTCGCTTCTTCCCCTGCGCCCTCCATGTCTACTTCCCAACAAATCGCTATGACTTTTCACAGAGCAATCGTGGTATCCTCTCGTCCTCTCGACGCTCTTCTTCTGGTCTCTGCGAGTCTGTGAGTACTCTTTTCATCATCAGAAGTGGAGTCCTGACTGCGGTAGGTCCCTTCGTCATCATTTACCTCGCCACCCCACTCCCGGTGAAAAACTGTTTTTGTCTCTAGAAACACATCTTCGGCCTTTCTAAACTTCTCGACGCTCTTCTACCGTTCTCTGCGAATCTGTGAGTACCTGTTTTGTCATCAGAAGTGGAACTCTGACTTCGATAGGTCCCCTCGTCATCATCCTCGATCTCGTCACCGACATCCCGGTCAACAACTTTCTTTACTCCTCAACAACACCTCCCCCCCGGCTCTCACATGTCGACATGTATGCTGCTGGTCTAGGGCTAAGCGTGAGTACCATTCTTATTGCATGCAGTGCTCATGCTGACGAGTTGGATGTCATCACCGATCCTGGTACCGCCATCACCGATCCTGGATTGTTTTCCACAATCCCGTTCTACATAACTCAGTCCTCGACGCTCTCGCTCTCCTGATCTCGTACCAGAGACTCGGCAACATCGTCCTGGAGACTATGGCGATGACGATCTCGATGAAATGCTCGTCAATCTTGGTATTACTCCTCGCAAAGAACCAGGATTTGATCCTGTGGCTGTGTTACGACCGAGAGCTAGGCAGTGACCGAGCTTGTCGCACTTTTTCGACGCTGTTTGACTGCTCTCTGCGAGTCTGTGAGTGCTCAATTTACGATGAAAAGTGAAATTCTGACGTTTACAGGATCCATTATCATCCTCCCCACCGAACATTCTGCAGCAAGAATCTTCGTAACTCTTTAACAACACTTCTTCAGTCTTTCTTAACTTCTCGAAGCTGCTGTCCTGGCCTCTGCGAGTCTGTGAGTACTTCTTTATTTGGGAAAGGTGAGATCTGACTTCGATAGGTCCTCCCGTCATCATCGTTATCTTCTCCACCGAACATCCTGCAGTCAGAATTTTGGTAACTCCTTAGCAACACATCTTCAGTCTTTCTAGACTTCTCGACGCTGCTGTACTGCTTTTTGCGAGTCCGTGAGTATCTGTTACATCGTGAAGGTGAAGATCTGACTCTGACAGGATCCATCATCATCATCTTTCCCACCGGCATCCCCACCAATTTATCTTTTTTCTCTTCAACAACACATATTCAGTCTCTCTAGACTTCTTGACGCCGTTCTACTGCTGTTTGCGAGTCTGTGAGTCCTCGTTTTATCATTACAAGTGAAAACCTGACATACACAGGACCCATCATCACAACATACACCATCGACATCCCGACCAAATTATGTTTTTTCTCTTCAACACCATCCTCCGGGTTCTAATCTGTCGACTGGTTCTAACTTGTCGACATGTATTCCGCTGGTCTCGTGCTACGCGTGAGTACCATTTCTACTGCATGAAGTGCTCATTCTGACAAGTTAGATGTCATCACCAATCTTGGATCGTTTTTCACGGTCCCCTTCTTTAAAACTCGGTCCTCGACGATCTTCATCTCCTGTTCGTGTACCAGAGACTCAGCAACATCGTCTGAATGATGACGACGACCTCGAAAACCTGCTTGAAAACCTCGGTCCTGTCCCTCGCGAAGAACCTTCGATCTTGCACCTCAACCGACTCTGGCAGCTGCTCGACTTCATACCCAACAGGTCGCTATCACACATACCGTCTGCATCGTCACAAAATGCAGTGTGGAGCAGAAGGGAAAGCTTGAGCTTCCATGTGCTCATGGGGGTATGGTCGCTTACATCGAACCTATTTTTCATCGTGACAAAGCAGTATGATAAAAGCCACTTTTTGCAAAATCGATAATGATGACGAGAGCAAGCTGTTTTCAGTATCAATGGGCCTCCCTTCTGCTCAGCAGATACAAGAAGTACGTGAAGGAGATGGTACCATTGCTCTTTCTCCTCTCCATCGTCATTGGCGTTTTCTCAACCCCCACACCTGGCCAGACACGATCGAACCGGCCGCCGCGAAGGTTATCAACAGGGTTCGAGATCCCCACCTTGGAAGAAATCGGTTGGTATTAGCCAGGAAGAACGCTCACACCCCCTCCACCACTCAGATCGATCTTATCACCATCGAAGACGACGATTTGACCGTTGATAATCCCTACCTTTTACCTCCTCCTCCTCCTCCTACTCTGCCCTCTTCTCCAAAAAGAGGTGTAAAATCGAACCCTACACAGCTCGCAAATGACGTATCTCACACTGGCCGTCTCCACACCCCGTCAGAAAAGTATTCAGATACCAAGAAGAAGGCAAATCGTCCCTGTACCCTGTGTGGTTTAAGAAAGTCATGGTCCTAAGAAGTGTAAAAGGGCTACTGAACATCGCGAGAGGGATCCCGAGGCCTATCATTGCGAGGTAAAGGCGTATGATGCTGGAGAAACAACTCGGAGAGAGGGGTTGGTGTTAGGAGCTGATGCTGCAGTTCAGCAAGAGATCTCAGAGCTCAGGAAGACGGTTCTCGACTTGGCCAGGAGTATTATAGAGAGAGAGGACAGAGAGACGGCCAGGATTGGCCGGCCAGGAGCAGGAGAATCGGCCTGTAATGGTGAGGTCAGAGGATAGGATAGCGAGGACGGTTCAAATGGTGAGTTTCTCATATGTTAATGGCATGTCGAATTCCCTCCTTTTCCCCCTCTCTGTCCAACCGTCATTCCTGGCTATACTGCTCTGTCTCTGACTATATGACTATATTGCTCTGTCTATATTGGCCTCACGATCTGGGGACTGTTTTACTTTGAAAAGTTTCCTGCAAGCTGATGGGTTCAGGTGACACCAGGCAACGGCGACCAACCGAATCATTTCGATATGTATGTCTAGGGGGAGATTGGGGCTTTTGAATGGGAGAGTATGGTCAGCCAGGGTTCAAGTGGGCCAGTTGTTGTGCAAGACGGACGAGGAAATAGGGATGATGCATAACGACAGTAGAGCAGCCTGCTTGAGAGAACATTCTAGCACAAGCAACAAAGCCGACTTGTCGTGCTCACTTGACATTTCTTATCTTGATCTCGTAGCTCACCCACGACCATATCATCATCCTCATGGAACACGATAGACTTTGGTTGCCACCTGGCTACATGTCCAACTTGACACCACCCCCACCGCCCACACCCTCACCCTCACCCACATCCACATCCACACCCACCTTGGCCTTTTCCGAGCCATATCAACCCTTACCTCTTTACCCCGTCCGACTACTCCCGCCACCTCTCCAGCCTCGACACGTTTATCGTTTACCTTTCTTTCAAACCGTTACCGAGGTCAGGTCGGGTGAGAGACAAGGAAGACAGTTGTACGAGTTGTTGGTCGCTTTTTCAAATTATAGGTATCCGCAACCTCACTTGATATCGCATCCACACAACGATACCACGTCCGCAAACACGAACACGACCACGACCACGACCACGACCACGACCACGACCACGACCACGACCACAGCCGCAACCTCAACCACGACTACAACCACAGGAAAGATGAAAATGTTCAGACCGGATCTACTAGATCACGTCAAGGAATCGTTTCAGGATGAATACGTCGGTCATGTTCCTCCCTTGATCTACAAGTGAGTTTCGTTTCCTTTTTCACTCTCTCACCTGTCTTGTGATTCAGTTGGACGAGACGAGACGAGGGTCGCTTGATCTCTTTCCCTATCTTCTTTGCTTTCATTTGACAGGATATCGTCATCGTCATTATACATATCTCCTACTCATCCCTACCTGTCTTTGACCGGTCAAGGTTTCGACCGAGATCATCATCTATACATAATCTATACCCCCACCATTATGCGTACTCTATGTACACTGCTTCCAGATATGACGAATGGTCAACAGAGATGAGCGAGAAAGTCACGTCGAGAGAGGTTTTACGTCTAGGTCGTTCGAGGCCTCGTCTTTATCTGATCAGAGAAGAAAGTTGTCGTTTCCGTTTTCATTCTCGTTTTCGTTTGCTGCTGAAAGAGGAGACAAGATACTTGGAAGAACAGAAAAACAGAGAAAGAAAGAAAGAAGGAAAGAAAGCCGAGGGAAGATTGATTTGGCTGATAAACAAGATCTCGAACTGGTTGTAGATGTTGTCAGCAAAACCATCGACAATGTTATTGGACAAATCTGTCCTTACCTGAATTTGAACCTCAACCCGAACCTCCTCCCGAACCTCGACCATCTTCAGAATCAACGTTCTCCGATTCTTCGACTTTTGGACCACCACACTCTTCTACTAGTAGATTGGTTTCGGACGACCGACGATCCTCACAATCTTTCAACAACACGTCACCATCATCTTTACATCTTTCCGATACCTCTACCTCGATTACAACATTACCAGTTTCAACACCATCTTCCGATCCTTTGATTCATACCTTGCCTCTTGAAACATCATCATATCACATGAATCAAACTCCTACACCCATATCTAACCAAACTGACGACACCAAACAAACGATACGATACCCATTAGAGAAATGTCTCCGTTGTTCTCTATACGACATTGACTGCAAGTTTTTTTACAGGTTGTCTGACCGAACTAGAGTCAAGTGGATACCTGCCAAAGCTTACGTCGTCGCTTTCCCAACGGATCAAGATGTGCAGTCGGTGGAGAAGCTTTTGCAAGTGGGGGTTGACCTGACGTTGGAATTGGTACCGGAACCCGAGGGGGGTGGGGAAGAAGATGGAGGACGTTTGGTTAGGGAAGAAGGGGAAGAACAAGAAGTAGGGCGTTCGTTAGCGGCAAGGGGAGGAGGAGGAGGACGTTCGGTCAGGCAACGAGGGGGTTTAAAGATACAGTAGAAAATCAAGTAGGGGCGTTTTTGTTAGTGGCAAGGGGAGGAGGACGTTTTGGTTGAGGGGTGCGGAAGGAAAAAGACAAAACAATCACTTCGTACAAGTAATATCGTGTGGAAAAAGATGGACGGGGACCGGTCCCGGAAAATTGGATGTGGGAAAGTGCAAGGTTGTCAGAAAGTGTCCAATCACAACCAAAAATTACGATCCGGTCGCCGTTTCAAATTGCTCACTTGGCCGCAGAGCGGGCCAAGTTGTCTAGTATCCATACACCATAACTTTATCGTCAAAGAAGGTGACATTCAACAAAACCATAGGGGTCAAATCAGTGACTTTGGAGGGGAGACTGTCTTGTGGTCAAGAGAAGAGAGGGGATCATTGGTCGCTCCGATATCATGGTTGGCTTTTGAAATAACACGGATAATTGACTGGAGAATATGCAAATGACGAGGCAGTGGGAGGTGCGTGCGAGAGAAAGGATGACCTATTTTATAATGAAACAATGTGTCCCATCCATATATTTTATCGTACCAATTCTTATAAACCAATCTAATATGTGATACGAGAGGTAAATCTCAATTACTTGTGATCGATAAATAATCTATCTATGTAATTGAAGACGATGACTAGTCTACTGCTGGTGAACGATAACTTATCTACCATGTGCTCGAACGACGATAGACGATAACGAAAAGAAAAGAGAAGAAAAGAGAAAAGCTTTTAGGAACTCGTTTAGTTTGCCAATCCATCCATTTTCACGTTTTTCCTCTCCCTACCTCCCCCGATGCGTGTTGCGCGCTATACATGTACGTATAGTATTCCAACTTAATCATCCTCATCCTCCTCCTCCTCCTCATCATCATCATCATTATCATCATCGAAAACCCTGATCTTGACCAAACGTCCTCCACCGCGTTTATGCCCAGACCTGACCCTGACATGATCACCACCCAACATTCCTTTCTGACGATCTTTCAAACGAGTCAGACCTTCTTTTTTCAAAGCTTGATCGATTACCCTTCTGAACTCGTGATATTCGCTCAGCGAAATACCGAACATGTTATCGAACCCTTCTTGTTTCATAACTTTGAAGACTTCCCACGGTTTCATGAGTAGATGACCCAATGCGGTGTTTCCCCATGATCCACGTGTGGACACTGTGTTTCGGGTTGCTAGGGAATGTCAGTGATTCGATCTACATCTTGTTTCCTCCTAGTAACAGACAAATCTTCGTCAACGCCAGATAGAGCAAGGGGGGAGACGACGGGTGTCGGATAGATCGTCGATCACACGTGATAACGGATGAGGGCAAGGGAAGGGGATAACCGAAAGCATTGTACATTTCGCAAAAACTCACCATGGTATTTATCCTCAGTCTCCACCCAAAGCTTTTCCAACCTATTCCATAATTCCCTAGTCACGGCATTCACATCTTGTGGCCCGACACAACGACATACGAAGTTTGCAGCTTGATCATTGAAGGTGTTGAACTGTAACAGAGTCAGCGAGGTTCAGCACCCGAGATAAAACTTGGACACTTGAGGAAACTGAACCTTTGATTTCACCACCTCCAACGGGTAGGTACCTACTACACAGGATACGGAACGCATGATTTTTCTAAGAAAAGAAAAAGAAACAAATAGCCGAGTCGGCCAACGACATGATTTAAGAATGAAAGATTTTGTTCTTCTTGACACTCGAGGAGATAGAAAGGGAATCAACGGAATATGAACCCGTATCCGAACATGAAACACCGAAACACGGAAAACAAAAATGCATCCGAATCCGAGACAAAATGGGGAAAACACGAAAATGATCGAGTGAAAGATATCAGTCCAGAATCATCAGGTAAAGAACAAACAAAAGATGTTTCCTGTTATATGCCCATGTAAGGGGGGGAGGGAGGCTGACATCGAACCGAGGAAAGAAAAAGAAGGACACAACTCAACAAGGAGCATGGTCAAAAGATCAAACGACTTACCATCTTACGATAAGCTTTTGTCCTTTCTTTACAGGCCGCAATGACGTTTACTTTTTTGGCATTTGGTGATGACTTGTTCTTATTCTTCTCCTTCTCTAGACCATTCTTCAAATTAATGATATGATTCTCTTTCTCTCTCTCTTTCCAATTCACACGTTTGACCGAGGATGATGAGGTTGAACGATTGATATTGATCGATTTGTGTTTGTTCAAATTGGAACTGAATGGATTCTCTCTCGCTTTCTCTTTCTCCTGCTTTTTACCGGTGTGAAAGATGACAGGAGAGGATGAGGTTGAACGGTTGATCGATCCGTCCTTGTCCAAATTGGAACTGAATGGATCCTCTCTCGCTTTCTCTTCCTCCTGCTTCTTTCCGGTGTAAAATCTGACAGAGGAAGATGAACGATAGGCCGATTCATCATCCTGGACGATGGCGTCCAAACCGGGGGAACGATATGAGGTTGGCGAGTTATGAGATGGCGATGGGGATGATGGAAATACTGAGGGAGGTTTTTCAGACTACTGACGTTAGTGATTTGAACATTGGCAACAGTTCAGATGATCATTCAAGTCGAGATAAGTGGCGGAAAGAGGGACGCAAGGTAGGTAGGTAGGTAGGTAGGTAGGTAGGTAGGTAGGTAGGTAGGTAGGTAGGTAGGTAGGTAGGTAGGTAGGTAGGTAGGTAGGCAGGTAGATAGGAACCGACGAAGAAGGAAGGAGGCAAAGGCCAGTGAACAAACCAAGTATGGAAAGGAAAAAGGCAAAAAGAGAGCCAACAGGAAGGACAGAAAAGGAAGAAAGAAACAAGGATATCTCAACTCACAACATCCATGATGGTATCGTCATCCTCACCTTGGTCATCGTCATCGTTCACATGCTTGAATTGAGAGATCAGTTGTCGACTTTGACCATCACCCAGAGGAACGGTCGAAAGCCATTGGTTCATGCTTCTTTCGAGCGAGTCGTACTGTCATGGTCAGTGAGAGATCGGGACGGACGGTTTGGACTGGTCAGAGTCAATTGGGAGGATATTCACGTAGGTTGGATGTTTGTTGCTCCCCTCAAAGGCCAAAGGCCAAAGGACGGTAGAGTGGAAAAGGGTGCAACGAGATCCGTAGCTGTGCGACTCACCTCATCCTTGCATATCTCCAACCTGGCCTTTCTCAAGACCAACTTGATATCCTCCCTGGTGTTGTGCAATATCTCATCTAATCGACGATGGACGCGAGTAGGGGCGGATGGGCGAGTGCGAGTTGGCGAGTGCGAGTACTGATGGTGAGCGAGAGGAGAGGAATGATGAAAACAAAGTAGAGTAGAGTGATAGAGCTAAGACTGACATGAATTCCATCTTGTTTCATTTCTGATCCTCCTCGGGTAGCAGTAGCATTTACCTCTTGTTCTTCTTCTTCCGTCCAAGGTTGATACTCTGACATTTCGTCTTCGTCGTAATCGTCGTCATTGTCGTCGAACGTCAATGAAAGACGGTTGGGGGCGTGATGGATGGTGTCTTCGTGTTGCATGGGGGTGAGGGTGTGTGTGGGAGGGGTGAGTGATGAGTCGAGTGTGGTTTGTGAGTACTCTAGTGTGAATGCGGGTGTTTGCTTCCAAGGCCCACTAATCCGACCCCCAAAGGGACCCGGAAAAGTATCCTTCCTTGATGGGCATGGGCGACATAACAACAAGGCTCGCAAGACGACATAGACACTTTGTCAACATGACACTTGAAAATCATAACATGTCGCTGGAACGAGTGACGTCTCAAGACCATGTCGACGACCTGACCGATCTATCAGACCTCGGAGCAGACAAAGGTGAGTTGAAACACCTGGACTGGGTGATATTGACTTGCAGTCGCTCGTCACTTGGTCAAACGTTGGCAACGTGCCGTACTTTACACTTGGTGTAAACCTTGCTTGTTGGTAGCTTTACGTCCTGGGGATGAACGTTGGACGGAAGGGATGTGTGAGTCAGTTTGGGCATTGTTTTCGACCACGACTGAACACCCAGATGGTCCTAAAGTACTAGAGCGATACATGTCCACGTCCACGTCGGATCGAGAGCCCCCTCATATCTACGCTCTCGCAAACATGGTATCTCACGCTATCCTCTCCGGTTGTTCCGACCAGACCGTCTTGTTTTCCGGTCAGAGGTCAGTCCCACATTGATTGTTTGCTTGTTGGCGGTCAGATGCACCTACATGTACATACCTCATCATCTCCCCCATATTGACCTGGGATCCGAACATTGCCTCCCCTCGACGGCTAGGCTAGTCTGAGTCCGATTCTCCTAACGTCCCCCGTCCCCCCGCTGAGACTCATGAACCCCCCCCCCCCCCCCCCTCGAGACAAGTCCTTCCCACATATGTGAGGATGGATATGTTGGTGTAAAACCATTTTCTTCCGGCCTGGCCCTCATATGATTGAACTGGTTCAGATTTGTGGGAATGGTAAATGTCCAAAGGGTTACCGGTCCTGCTCAAATTGTAATGACGACAACACGAACAAATGGGATGATCAAAATACTATGACTCATGCCGTTGTCCATATGAAG
>NW_006711237.1:769965-794268 GCF_000271645.1 Tremella mesenterica DSM 1558 | reverse complement strand
ATTGCTCAACGGATGGCAGAAACGTACATGAAATCGAATACGACACAACAACTTTCGGACAGACATAAAGTGGTAGAGACTGTATTGGAAGCTTTGGGTAACGCAGAAACAGGTATGAACCATAATTCTTCCAGGTTCGCTACCTGTCTTCAAGTGGGTTTTTCCTTCTTTTTCTGTCTCTGTCTCTGTACTCTTTACTCTTCTACCCTTGACACTCTTCTTCTGTGAGAAACCTGTGATCCTGTCAACCTCTAACGTCTCTCCCCCCTTTCCCCCTTTATCTGTTTTCCTCTCGTTGTTTAATCATGTATCATGTTGAACCAATCAATCTCCCTATTGGGTTTTCCTTCACTTGTAATCATTCCAAAGCAAAGCAACCATTTCCGTTCATTCGCTTTTCCTCGCTCTTTCCCCGACCTTTTTTTGCCTTTTCTCTCTCTTTTTCGTCATCATCTTCAACTCAATCCTGTTGCCTTTTCTTCTCTTGATTTTTCATTCGAATTCCCTACATATCATCTTTGAACCGACCAACCAACCTTTCGCCTATTGGCTCTCGGCTCTCGTCTTCGCTTTCGAACTCACCAATCACGTTCGGAGAGAGAGATCGTTCACAGTGTCTTGATATCGTGTGATTCTTTCTTTGAAACTCTTTTCTTTCTCTCCCAACATACGCTCTCCTTTCTCTGATAGCTGACATGAAATCGACCAAACCGCAAATCACAGAAGAACCCTGACCTTCAGCTCCATATCAGTCAAGATGACAACGGCAAACGATCGAACCGAATCTCCATGGAGATTCAGACTTTACTATTTGAGAAATCCAGGGTGGTAGCGAAATCACCAGACTTCACATTTCACGCTTTGAGGGAAATACCTTTTTTCGTCGGTGGTTCTGGTTCTGGTTTTCTTATCGAAAAATCACGTGTCGATAACAGAGTTTTCAAAGGGAATGGGAATGGGAATGAACACGAGAATGGGATTGGGAATGGGAATGAGAATGGTAAAATCCATCCGAAAGAGGTTGTTTTTCAAGGACAAGAAATATCAGAATTCGATTCTCATTCACGAGGAAAGAACGGAAACGGACAATTTCGATTCGAAGAATTTTACAGATCGTTGAAGATCTTGATAGGGATAGATCAAGCTGATAAAATATTAAACTTGTTGATCGTCATACATCTTTTGAATAATCTTTCTGAACCCGAACCCGGACCCAAATACCACGACGGCGACATACATCTTTTGAATAATCTTTCCGAACCCAAACACCAACACGACGACGACGAAAAGACAAGGACAAGTAGTAGTTTGGAATTCGAAACGATTTCTGGTTTGTTAGGAATAGAAAATAAAGTTTTGTTGAGATTGTTGACTTACGACTCGGTGGTGGGTAAACCTATCAACTTGTGGGAAGAACAAGGTTCAAAAAGGAAGAATGCGATTGTTTGTCAATGGTATGTCGAAGTTTTTCAAGTGAGTTTATTTATTTCTTCTTCTTCTTTTGCTTCTTCTTCTTGTCGTCGTCGTCGTCGTCGTCGTCGTCGTCGTTGTTGTTGATGGTGGTGGCCTCATATCCTTTCTTCTTTTTCGTCCCACCTGAACTTGTTCATATCCTCACATCCTCGTTTCTTTCTCACATGAAATCTCTTCGTAGTCTCTGATCCTTTTCTTTCTCACATGAATCTCTTCATACCCTCTTTATCCTTGTTTCTTCCCATCTCGCATGACTTGTATAAGCTTCATATCCTCGTTTCCATCCCACATGACTTGTATAACTTCATATCCTCGTTTCCATCTCACCTGACTTGTATAAGCTTCATATTCTCGTTTCCATCTCACATGACTTCTATCAGCTTCATGACGACTAGATCTAGATCCAGATTTCTCTTCTCCTGATCCATACGATACGCTGACCACAATGTAGTGGATTGTCGGCGAATGTAATCGATACTTGGCACAAGACGATGATGGCAATCATGATTATGACGAGAAAATATCATCATCCCAACAAGGTGCTGGTGGTAGCTCGATCCGACAAGGTGGTAAAGGGATCATACGTCTTTTGGATGTTTATGGTTTTGAACAGTTTGAAACGGTCAGTCGTCCAATCTACATATCTTCCCTCCCCGAAAGTCGTCCACTCTACATATCTTCCCTGAATCCTTCTTGTGTCGAGTGTTGAGACTTGACTCTAGCCTTTTCGTCATGTATCGTGAACAAAATGTCTCATCTTGATGTGTCGTTGTGTGTGTGTGTGTGGGAAGGAAGATGAAGTATCATGCTGAAACTCAAAGAATGATTTATCACAACTCTTGATTAATTGGACAAACGAACAACTTCAATCAACATTCATCAATCAAGTTTTAGATAATGTCATAGTGGATCATCCTTCTCCACCACCACCGACCGAAACCCGTTCGACAAACCTCGGTATCTTTTCAACAAGTTCTGAAAAATCTAATCCTGACGTTGATCGTCATCGTCCTATCTCTCTCTCTTCTCAAACATCATCATCCAAAGGAGTAAACCAAACATCATCCACACAAATAAACCAAACATCCACATCCACATCCACATCCTCGAAACCCAGTATCAGTAGACAAGGTCTAGACAATTATCGTCAACAAGCAGATATCCGAAAGAAACATATCATCAAATTATTAAGGTTAATGCAAGATGGCGATCGTTTACGTCAATCTCCTATCGATATAAAATCATCTTGGTCACATTATTTGAAAAATTTCAATTCCAATCCCAATCATGGTCACGGTCATGATCATGATCATCGTCGATCTATCAACAGCGGTGGGAACATGAATGATAAACCTCCACGATCCATCAGCAACGGCGGAAACATAAATGATAAACCTCAACGACATGGTGAGAACGACGTCATGGTTGAACATTTCGCAGGGAAAGTGAATTATGATCTTGTGACTTGTCTTTCACAAAACGCAAATAACGTGCCGGACGAAGCTATGGAGGTTCTGAAAAGTTCAAAAGTCGATTTATACGTAAAGATCGCCATGGGTTCGGAACAGGTTGACAAGAAGAAAAGCGGAAAGAAAGTCACGGTGACTTCTAAACATGAGAAACAGTTGGCAGAGTTGATGAGGATGATCAATGATACTCAAGTGAGTTTCGTCAAATGTATCCGCGTGGGAAATGGAAATGGGGATGGGGAGCATGTTAGAGAGACGAGTGTAAATGTCCAAAATGATTTGTTGAAACAATTAGAAGAGACGGGATTAGTACAGGTCACTCAAGTGTTGAGTAATACTTTACCAGTGGTCAGAGATATTGCTTGGGTGACAAGTCGGTGAGTTGTTCCTCTGAGAATGATCAAATGGCAGGTGCGTGCTGGGGGGTGGGGGGAAAGCGATAGAGAACGGGTGAGAGGGGAGAGAAAGCTGGAGAGAGATAGAGTGGGGGAGGAGGTGTGTGTATGTGTGTGTGAGAGAGAGAGAGGAGAGAGGATAAGAATGACAATCGGAAGGACCTACACACCTACTTATATCTGGCGGACCAACTACTCGGCAGAGCCGACGTGACCAAGAGCCTCATTCGACGCGGTCAAGCAAACTTGTGAGAAACGCTGACGATTGATAGGTTCGCTTCCTTGATCCCATCGACCGAAGAGGATGATAATGACGAGAATTTAAGTGTGAAGCAAGATCAAGTTGAGAAACGAAATCGAAACCAAAATCAAAATCAAAATCTAAAGCTAAATCAGACTAGAAAGGAAGAACAGAATGAGAATGGAAACGAAAAACGAAATGAGAATGAGACCCAAAAGACTGTGCAAGATGATGACAACTGTGAAAACGAAAACCAAGCGCGACTTTTGAAACGTTTATTCCGATCGATCGAGCGTGAACCTGAAATGGAAATGATCAAGCAAGGTATCGATTATGTATTGGACCAAAGTAGAGGGAAGATCAGTTTTTCTATCGAGTGTTTGCAAAGGTTAGAACGTTCTCTTTCGATCATGAATTCCATTGTGGATGATCAACATGAATCGTGTGGTGGTGAGGATGTGGATGTGGATGTAGATGTGGATGTATCGTTCGAGAATAAAGAGCAAGTAAAGAAAGAAGGGTCAGATCCTCTCAATGAGGATCAAGGTTTATCGTTTAGAGGGGTAAATCCAGATCTAGATTACGATGGAGAAGAAGAAGCAGAAGAAAAAGATTCTTCTTTCCCTACGGGAAGAGTAGTCGATAATGATATGACTTTTAACTTTGATCAATCTTTCAATCAACTCCAATACCAGGATCCTGATCCGGATCCTGATCCTCGACATTCGACTTTGTTCTCCTCGGTTCACCATACGAACTTGAATGAAAAAACCCGGAATGGTCATGGTTCAATCTCTATTCACAAACGACATGAAAACCAATCAGGTTCGATACCTACTCGCCATCAAGACGACCCGGGGTCGACGATCGAACTCGAAACGTTACATCATACGTTATCGGAAAAAACCGAGATGGTGTTAGAATTGGAAACTATCAACCGAAGACTTTTGGAAGAGAGATCCAGATTGTCGGAACGGTTGAGAGTTTTAGTGGATCGATTATCGGCACGTTCTCAAGTGCTCGTCGACCTCTTTGAGGAAGAGAGTAATGAGAAAGATTCGGTTGCCCGAGGAATTCTTCACGTAAACGATGGTGAGAAAAAAGGTGGGAACCAACAAAAGATTGAAGAAACTTTAATCGCACAAAAAGATAACGTCGGTGAGAATGATCATGGTCAAAGTCGAATTCCAATTGGACAAAAAGATGATGACAATGACGATAATGTCAGAAGGAAGGATGAAAATGTAGATGCCGACGATGACGATGACGATGATGAAGAAGAAGAAGAAGACCAATGGAAAAAGAAAAACCCTCCACCGGAAGAACAAAACCCCCGACAGATCTTACTGGACAAACTTGAAGATTCCATCCATCACTTTGAAAACAACATGACCAAGCTGGAAAACCTAAACGTCGGACAACTGATGGTCGATAACCGACAACTAAGACAGGATTCGGAATCTCAAGACTCTCTCATCCATCAAATGCGATCTGAACTGATCGAATCTCGCTCTGAATCCGACCGAATAGCAACGACGCTGAACGTTTCTGAGCGGAGGATGCAAGGGATGAAAGAAGAGCTACAATCGATCTGGAGAGATAAATCTAATCTGACGGCCAAAGTCGGTCAACTTTCGATTCAGTTGGGATCCGTGACAGAAGACAAAGTCAACCTACAGATTCAGTTGGGCGCCATCATGGAAGAAAATGAAACTCTTGGGATTCGGTTACAGGCTCTCATGGAAGAAAAAGCAAAGCATAACGTGAATATGAGTGAGGAAGAAGGTAAGGTGAATTGGTATAAAAAGGAGAATGAACGTTTGAGTAAAACCGTTTTCATGTTGAAGGAAGAATCAGATGAGAGATTGAAATTCAAGGAAAAGGAAAAGGAAAACGAGTTGATGGTGAATAAACTGAGGGTTGTGCTGGAAGAAAAAGAAAAGAGAGAGAGAAAGGATAAAGAAGAAAAGGAAGAGTTGAAGAGACAAAAGTCTCGAGCGGAACAAAGGATGATAAAGTTGAATGATGTGATGGAAAGGTTTTCGATAGGTTATTTGATGACGGACAAGATGGTCTCGAAAGATATCGCCATATGGTTGTGCGGTGACAATGAGAGCGATAGTCAAACTCTAGGGGAAATCAATATCAGTGGGATTGAAAGTGGAACAGGAAATCGACCAGCTGCTGGTTTTAAAGTCTGGGAAAAACTGAACGAAATGGTCGATCGACCGTTATCCAGTCGAAGTCATATATTCCCAATCTTGGCCGTGTTATTCCATTCTTCTCAGAGACAAGGTCAATCAAAAGCCAAAGAACTGTTATCGACGGCGACCGAGACGTTCTCGAGATCCCTGGCCGGGGGTATCATGTCTAGTTACTTGGGGTTGAAAAGTACGGAAAGACAGAGGATGGAATTGGTGAGTTTGTAAGTGGATGAGTCAGTCGGCTGACCGAGCCAGACGAAACTGATAAACTTTATCAACAGCTTGAGAGAAGCTGGCAGAGATTACGGTATAGGTGATGATTCGTTCTATCGATCCGTATCAGAGTTGTGTTTGGAACGTTGCCCAGATCAAGGAGATCAACTTCATGTCCGTCGGGCATTACAGAGTCTCATCGAATGAATCGGAGTTAAGAACAGAAAAACCGCCACATGGGTAGGGTATGACATGCATAACGCCGTTTCGCCGAGTCGCGCCCGTGTACATAAACCCCCCCCCCCCCCCCCCCCGTTGTCTCTTTCTCTTCCTCTTCCTTCATTCCGCATTTGTTCTTTCTTCCTTAATGTCACCACAACTACCCCCCGTCCCCCACGTCACACATCTCAGTTCAAGTGAATGGCTATCAGTAGTCTGAGCTATTCGAGAGAGAAAGAGAGAGAGAGAGAGAAAGAAGGGCCTTGATCGTTATCAGAAGTCTGAACGATGTTCAAACGACGTGTCGGTCATCAGTAGTCTGGGCCCTCGTCTCTCTTCTTTCCCTCGCTCTCTCTCTCTCTCTCTCGCCTTGTTCTTTGTGCTGATTATTCGGGATCGGGATTGGTTGTTGGTCGTTCGTTTTACTTTATAGAACATATCCCGGTGAGTTGATCATCGTTCTATCGTCATTTCATCTCTTTCTCATTGATCTCTCCTTCGTCTGTCTCGATGTCTGTTCCTCTTGTCATTCCCATTGTTTTTCCTTCGTCATGCCGATGTCTTTCCCTCTTGTCCTTCTATTTCCTCTTTCCTCTTATCGTTTCCATTGTTTTTCCTTCGTCGTGTTTATGTCTTTTCCTCTTCTCATTCGCTTTCCTCATTTCCATGTCTTTTCCTCGGTCATGTCCGTTGATGATACGGAACAATCGCTGACGATTGATCAGTAAATCAACCATGTGTGGACGGATGAAATCCTCGAACAACATTCAGGAATGATACGTTTGGGTGCATGACTGGTTCGTATCTCGTTTGTCCCCTCCCCCCCCCCACACTCTGTCTCATCCTATCACATACCATCTCATTCCAGTGTCCCGTCCCGTCTGACACGTCGGCTCTTTACCCGTTCGCATCCCATCCCATTCCACTTGTCCCCACCGCGTCGGATCGCCTAGTCACCATGATTCACTACCCAGTAGAGTTGACCTTCAGTCCAACAATGACATGTCGCACGTAACCACGTCAACGTCAATTGTCCGCGCGCACGCACGCACGCACACACACACACACACACACGCTCGAAACCAACTACCATGATGACGTGTTGGTCCAACATGATGATTCATAGTTCACGACAAGGTGAGTTGGTTACGTCCATCCAATCATCCACCCTCCCATCCATCCAGAGCGTGCTGTAGCATCGCATCCCCCTCCCCTCACTCGTTTTCCGTTGTCAACGAATACCTCGCTTTGACTCTCGCTTTTCTTGACCAACTATCTCGTCCCGTCAATGACAAGCCACTGGACAGCCCATCCTTACCTCGGTAGTCCATGATTGTCACGTCCGGATCACTAGCTGGCCATTGAAGATGGAGCGCTGACGCCACAGGCTTGACATGACTTTGCTTACATTCTGACCACGTCGTCGACAATGCTCCGAGGCTGGATATATTCAACATGATCGACTCGGTCTACCGCAACGGTACGGGGTGAGTGTCATCGTTTCCATGCTCGTCACTTCTCACTACCTCTGCTCACTATCCACCGTTTGTCTACCATGCCCATCCATTCCACGCAGCATTCACCACGCGCCACGCGCCAATCTCTGTTCGCTTGGCCTCTGCGTGTTATCCATCATGGTTGCACGCGGCCATTGTCACGTTGACTGCGTATGTACCATGACTGGAAGCTGACATGACAGGCAAGTGAAACTGGGCTCGACCCGCGCCGAGTATGATGAACCAAGTAAGAGAGAGTAGTGAGAACGAGTCGGAAGTAGTCTAGACGTGGAGTGTTGTTAGATAGCGACGATGAGTACCAAATGACACGTCAGCTAAGGACGCCGAAACTCTTGTAGAGATGCCTCTGGATAGCTTTCGATGCAACTCGACTGACAGTCGCAAGTGCAATCCAAGCTTGACATGTACAACGTGGCCCCTCTAGGGTTGCATTCCCCCCGTGGTGTCGTTAAGTAATGCCACGTAACAATGATATGGATTGGTTGGTCGTTGATGTGATTCTTTACTACAGTCGGGTGTCAAAAGTCATGATCCGCGCGTCATTTTTTTCGGCAAGTCCATACACATGCTCTATCTTCACGCTTTCATATTTCATGCATCAATTCAGCTAAGAATCTAAAACTTGGTCAGCATATGCACAAAGGTATACGGAAGAAGACTCACAGTGTCCAGGATGTATAACTCAAAATTGGGTACTGAAACGATTTAATTTCAAAACTGCCTTCCTTCTCTCCTCCATACTGTCTATATAAGAATCAATCTTCTTCTGTGGTATCTCAAGCCACAACTTGCTAGCAACTTTGAATAGGTCATCAATGTTTGGAAGAGGATCTGGAAGTGTGACAAGTTGATGTTTGACTATAGACCAGCAGTTTTCAATCGGATTGAGGTCAGGAGAAGAGGGAGGGTGGTCGATAAATTGAGATTTGTGTTTCTTGAAGAACAAACGCTTTGGCGGGGTGCAGTGTAGAGGAACTCCATCTTGAAGGATGTAAGGAGTACCATATCCCCTTCCAAATGCGTACTAACTTCTTCCATGCTTCCAATAATGGCTTCTTGACAATTTGCTCGAAGGTAGATCTGACCATTCACAGCTCCTCTGTCACGAGACCAACTGACCAGCATTGGGACGATATAACAGTGCCCTTCAGAGGCAGCGGTCTAAACCACTGTGCTAAAAGGCCTATTAACCGGCGGTTACTGCATACCGCCGGTCGCTGGTTAAATACCCAACCCATCCTAACACTATCACTATCAAACTGTCTTGTCACTTCGTGACATCCTCCCTGTGAATCACTCTTGGACTTGTCAAATTTCACCAGTTCTGTCCGTCCTCCATGCCATACCACAGCCCATACCATCACTCCAGCTCCCTTTCGCATCTTGGGTAGGACACAGTCAGGATTGAAAAGCATCTCCATCTTTCCTTGTGACCCATTCTATAGTAGAACCCCCAGTCCACATCTTCGCCTCATCGGTGAATACTACCATCCTCCAGCCCAAATTTGCACACTTCTTTGCCCATTCAAGACATTGCTTTTGATGCTGAGGAGTGAGAATAGGTTTGATCCGAGCCACACACCGTTTATAACCAAGTTGTCACGACCTATCCCTAGCAGATCTCAAGGACACAAGAGACAGGTGGACTAGAACCGTTTACGAGCTTGAGTTATGAAGGACATAGTATAACTCGTGGCTTGTGAAGTTGGTTGGACAACTAGAAGACTTGGAAGGATTGAGCAAGTCAAGATGGGGGCAAAGGATAGGTCGATGGCAAGGAGAGGGGTGTGGATGAGAAGGATGGTTAGTAAAGAGTAAGTCGAGGTCTTTGTGTGTGTCAAAAAAATATATTGATCCTTAAGATAGAGGATTGTCACGAAGTGACAAGTCAGTTTAGTTAATGAAAAGTCAGTTTGGTTAGAGTTGTCTCCGGGTTGGGTATTTAACCAGCAACCGGCGGTATGCAGTAACCGCCGGTTAATAGGCCTTTTAGCACAGTGGTTTAGACCGCTGCCTCTGAAGGGCACTGTTATATCGTCCCAATGCTGGTTAGTTGGTCTCGTGACAAGGATCCTACAAGACGGTTTATATACTATTTCGTGCATGTCACGAGACATACTGACCAGCATATGCACGATATAACAGTGCCCAACGGAACAGTGATCTTAACCACTGCGACGAAAAGGCCTATTAATCGGCGGTTAACCCTACCGCCGATCGCTGGTTAAATACCCTTCCCCGACATTCGCTCGACTTGTCACACGCTTTGTGACAGTGCATTACCATCTGTATTGCAATGGTAATGCCAAGTGATGGTGGTACTACAGTTTGTATTACCAATTGTAATGCAGTTTGTATACAGTTTCTGCAATACAGTTTGTAGTACAGTCTGCAGTACAGTTTGGAATTCAATACCATGTACGTGTCTGTCACTTCTATATACACGACTATCGATATGCAGTCTGCGTTACGACTGGATCATGACACAAGTTGTCGCACGGTATGGTGAAGGGTGGACAAGGAGATGTTGATACTGTCATTCTGAAGTGTAGAGAGGAGTTTTCGCAAGGGTAAACATCGGTATCTCTGCAGGGTATGCCTAATTTGTGCTGAATCACGTCTGGATAGTTTATTGGGTTGTCCTGTACGAGCTTGACTCTTCCTGTGTCCACGCTGGGCTCGTTCACGTCGCAGACGGTTGACGGTAGATGGGGAGCTGTCACGACTCTACCAAGAATGACCCGAGTTCACGTGAATTCAACACACTCCAACTGAATTCATGCGACTTCAATATGAGTTCCAATGAATTCATATCAGTCCATGTGAAATCACCATGATACCACACAAGTTCACCATGATACTGTATGAGTTCACCATGATACCACATGAGTTCACCACGAGTTCATACGCATCCCTCATGAGTTCGCATGTGTTCATGTTACGGAGTAACAACGAATCGAGAGAACTCCATCGAGTTCGACGGATTAGGAAGGAGAACGGCGGGAGTTGGAGGCAGTGCTGCAGTAGGTAGGGACGGGTTTTCCCTTTTCGAGATTTCCCCACTGGGTTTGCTCAAAAGCGGTTTTTCACCTGTCCGAGTATGTACATAGACGCTTGCAGTAGGAACTGAGAGGAGGACACGGATACCTGTAGACAGTATATAGTACAATCAGCAAAGTACCAACTTTGCTGATTCTTCAATATCATTCTTTGGCTACATCGATTGCAGAGGAGACACGATCCATTAGCACCAGAGCCCCTAGATTTCCACGAGACCTCCATCGAGTTCGACCCAACCTGCGACCTAGTCGTCGTGTTTCCAGTACCGTTACAAGTTGAAGAATCAGCCTTACGCACCTTGGGTCGAATCGGAGAGTACTGTATGCTCACCAGAGGGAAAGCGCGGAAAATGATACCAGAAAAAGAGGAGTTGGAACAAGGGCTGGTCCCAGAGGAAGAAATACCAACAAGTTCTTCGAGAAGTACCATTTCACATGATCTCACTTCTACTACCACTACCCCAGATCCGCTAAATGAATTATCGCAGCAGTTGTCACAATTGTTAGCCATTATGACGATGCAACAAAAGGAACAAAATGCATTAAGGGAAGAACTGGCTACGATGAAAGCTGACCGACAGAACCAACAGATACTCACATCGAAAGGGGCAAGTTTGATCGAAGTCGGAGAAAACAAGCCGTGTTTGGAGCCAAAACTTACCAACAACGAACGAACAGGAAGAACCAGGTGTGCGGATCCACCTACCTTCAGTGGAGAACGAGGAGAATTGGACAACTTCCTTGCAGCATGTCACATGAACTTCGAATTCAAAGGGGCAGAGTACGCCACCGATCGCAGAAAGATCCTGTTCATGTACGGGTACCTTCGAGGCACCCCTCAAATGCTTATAACCCCGGCCATAACCAATCCAAGTATATGGAATTCGACCGAATGGCTAGAGAGCTACGACAAATTCATCCAGCATTTACGAACTCAATTTGGAGACAGTAACATGGCAGGTACGGCTATGAGGAAATTGCAGGAGTTAAGACAGACGGATACGGCCGCCGAGTATTTTGCCAACTTTGAACTTTGGTCCACACACCTTGGAAAGGTACCAGATGCAATGAAAATCGCCTCAGCCATACAGGGCCTGAAGGAAGAGCTACTGAAGGTGGTAGTGGTAAATAACACCGACCCTCGAACCAAATCGGACTGGATCTATTTCAAACAGCATGTGATAGGGACTGAGGAGAACCAACGGATGGCTGAAACGATGAGTGCAGCGAATCGATAGGCTGCTAGACGCAAACATGAGACGACCTGGCTTCCCCCTCGATCGAATTCGATGCGATTTGATACTAGTTTGCCCAACCCGGTAGAACGCCACTCACAATCGACTGGTAGAGGACCCTTGCCCGGTGGAAAACCAGGGATGATGAATTATGGTCTACCAAATGACCCTCCGGTCACTTGGACAGAGGACGGAGGACGTCTCAGCGAGAACGAAATGACTTGGAGGAGGGAGAACCGACGTTGTCTCAAATGTAGAAGTCCAGAACATTACGCCAACAACTGTCCAAATGGAGGAAATACGAGAAACAACATTAGGGGATCCCCAAACCCGCATAGCTCACCGATTCCTAGTGGATCGAACTCGATCCCAACTGGATCCAAAGGGCCATTAGTTCGAGGAATGGCGGTGACCTTTGAAGAAGAGGGAAACGACTACCTGGCCTAAGTGATGCGACCACTTGCGGCCAGGATCTGCCCGGATCGCAGAGAATTCAAATACCAATAGATCTCAGTAATGACTCGGCCACAATATATATAAAAATACAAACAAAGAAAGATACCCTACAGATTGGAATGTTAATCGATACCGGGGCTACAGGAAGGTATGTGCAGCCGGCCTGTCCATTATACCATCTATTCCCAAAGAAACAATATCAGGTACCACGAAAAATTAGGTTCCTGGATGGAACTACCGCGACCTTAGTGACCGAATATGTAGAAGCAGAATTAGATCTAGGAAAAGGACTCAGGATTGCAACTCGACTGGATGTTATGGCATACGAAGGACCAGAAGTACTAGTAGGACTAGATTTCTTGAGACAGTTTAGGGCAAGGATCGATTGTGGAAAGGGACTGATCGAATTCGACGGAATTGAACGAGATACTGGTTGGAAATACCCAAGATTAGAAGAAGGATTAATAAGAGGAGCAACACTGGAGAAAGGGGAGGACGAAATGAGTGAGGAGGAACTACGACAAATCATACCGACACAATGGCACCAGTACCTCGAATTATTCAAGGTAGAAAGAGCAAGAAGACTACCACCAAGAAGAGAATGTGACCACGAAATCGAATTAGTAGCAGGGGCTGAACTGAAACCAGGACCAATCTACCAACTGGACGAGCATGGGGATGCTTTCCTGAAGCAGTGGATCAATGATGGACTGACTAGTGGACATCTGCGAAGAAGTAAATCGCCCTATGGGTCCCCAGTATTCCTGGTCCCCAAGAAAGGAGTCATTCCCTATCGAGTAGTTACAGATTACCGGGCACTTAACAAGGTAACCATCAAGGATTCGTACCCAATGCCACTTATCTCGACCTTACTCGATCGACTTCAATTGGGAAAGGTGTTTACCAAACTCGACCTGAAAGGGGCCTATCAGTTAGTTCGAATAAAAGAAGGAGATGAACATAAAGCTGCTCTACGAACACGATACGGTAGTTTTGAAAGCACTGTTCTACGGGATGGATTATGCAACGCACCAGCCACCTTTCAAAACTTCCCGCAGGATATGTTCCACGACCTGTTAGATGAAGGAGTGGTAGTTTACATAGACGACATCACGGTATACTCAGACACGATCGAAAACCATCAGATAATTGTCCAAAAGGTATTAGACCGATTACTTGAAAACGACTTGGTTGTTAGCCCGAGGAAGTGTGAATGGAGTTGCGACGAAGTGAAGTTTCTGGGGTATGTAATCGGACACGAACGGATCGAGATGGATCAAGACAAGGTGAAAGCCATTCTAGAATGGGGAGAACCAATGACAGTCCGAGATACTCAGGTTTTTCTAGGATTTGCCAATTTCTATCGACGGTTCATCAAAGGATTCTCACATATTGTGGGTCCTCTTACCCGTCTGACCAGGAAGGATCAGGCTTGGAATTGGACAGAGGAATGTCAAAAAGCTTTTGAAAATTTGAAGAAAACTTTCACGACAGCACCGGTACTTCGACATTTCGATAGAACCCGACCAACCTGGATCGAAACCGATGGATCTGACTGTGCGATAGGTGCAATAGCGTCCCAAAGGTTCCCTCATCCATCGATAAAAGGGACCACGGAACTTCATCCGGTTGCGTATTGGTCTCGAGCAATGACACCCTGCGAATTAAACTACACAGTGGGAGAGAAGGAACTACTAGCCATTGTGGACTGCTTGGTAGCATGGAGACCATACTTAGCGAACAGTAGTGATGTCATAAAAGTCATTACGGATCACAAGAACCTGGAGTACTTCCAAAGTAAGCGACAACTGAATCGAAGACAAATGAGGTGGCTGGAAATCTTAGGAGACTTCAACATAGAGATCACTTATCGACCAGGTAGCAAAAATGGGGGAGCAGATGCTTTAACAAGACGAGGGGATTATCACCCGGGAAAAGGAAGTAGTAAGGACCCAGATCTAAACAAAGGAAACTGGCTACAATTACTACCCACATACGAGAAACATGGATCGAATTCGATAGACTCAGAAACCCGACACATAGTAAGAGGAGCAATCCGAGAAGACTCATTATTTGGACTCATCAAAAACGGACTCAAAGACTCAGAAGACATAGCAAACATACGACGACTAGGACTGCAATTGACACAGACACATAGTACACAGGACACACAGACACATAGCACACAGGACACACAGAAGACACAGATTAGCAACGAGGCACCGGTGGTATCATGGACTCAAAGCGGATTGCTCTTGTACAAGAATAGAGTAGTCATACCAGAGGGACAAGCAAGGTTAGAAGTAATGAGATCAAGACACGATTCAATATTAGTAGGACACCCAGGAAGAGACAAAACCATCACTATGATCAAAGAGGACTATTATTGGCCCCATTTGGACGATTATATCGCAAAATACGTAAAAGGATGTGAGATCTGTAACCGACATAAGACTCATCGACATCAACCGTATGGACATCTAGTCTCTTTACCAGTACCCACACTCCCGTGGACAGATATCTCTATGGATATGGTGGGACCCCTACCAAAATCGACCGAGTTTGACGCGATACTAGTGATAGTCGATCGACTAACCAAGATGGCTAGATTTATTCCATGTACAACTGGACTAACAGCGAACAAAGTGGCCGACATCTACATCAAGGAGATCTTTTCAAAACATGGAGTACCTCGAACAATCGTATCAGATAGGGGAACTCAGTTTACAGCGGAAATTTGGAAGGAAATATGTCAGTTCCTGGGAATAAAAAACTTATACTCGACTGCGTATCACCCTCAAACAGATGGACAAACTGAGCGAGTAAATCAACAGATGGAAATCCTGCTCGGAATGTATGTAAACTACAACATGGACAATTGGGATCAACTTCTACCAATTGCTGAGTTCGCTTATAACTGTTCGCCACATAGTAGCCACGGTCTGTGTCCCTTTGAAGCCTGTTACGGCTATGTGCCACACTACGACATCCATTCGCACGATATTCGATCAAAGTCAAACAAGTTGGAGAGGAAATGGAGAGATATGGGAGAGTTACATGCGGCTGTTCAAGAACAGGTCAGGATGGCCAATGAGATTAGTGCCGAATACTACAACAGGAGACACAAGAGTATACCAGAAGAATTCAGAGAGGGAGAACAGGTACTACTGAGTACGAAGTATCTTACGACGGAAAGACCCAGTCGAAAATTAGAAGCAAAATACGTTGGCCCCTTCAAGATCATAAGGAGAGTGGGGAAAAATGCTTTCGAATTAGATCTACCTCCATCAATGAGAGTGCACAATGTCTTCAATGTCACGTTGTTGGAACCATATCCTAGAGACATGATACCAGGTCGACAGATACAACCCCCACCACCTGTAGTAATAAACGGCCAGGAGGAATTCCATGTGGAAGCAATTGTGGACAGTAGAATTCGACGAGGAAAGGAGGAATTCAAGGTGAAATGGTTAGGATACACAGGGAATGCGGCCTATGACTGGGAACCACGAGAAAATGTAGAAGAGTTGGCCGTTTTTGGTGAATTTCTGGAAAAGAGGAAAAAAGACCCCAGAAGAAGGTGAGAACTCGATCAAGATCAACGGAATTTAGTGGAAATAAGTGCATACACAGGAAATATAGCTACAATTAGAGAGATATAAACACGCTAAAAGTTGGAGGCGGTAGAATTGGCTCGAGGACGACGGGCCGAAGCAGGGATACGAATGACATTGCGGGGGAGAGGAGTTTGGGGAGAAGAGGAGGGACCGGTGACTGGCTGAGAGGAACTCAATCCAGTAGGATCGCCAGCGGAGGTGAGATGATCCAAGGTTTCAGAGGGAGAAGGAGGAACATAGTCGGAAGGAATGAGATGGAGGGATTTGTAAAGACCCAGATGTACTGGGGGAAGAGGAAGGAGAAGAGAAGAGAAAAGATGGATGTAAGCGGAGAGTTGAGTAAGGGAAGAGGATTGATCCTGGGAGGAAAGGGATCGATATTGGGCCGAGACAGCACAGAGTTCGTGCTCCAGGACGAAGGTAACCTTGGAAGTAACAGTCTGGGCTCCGACAGTAATACCCTTTACATCAACATCGACCAAGTTCGAAGGAAGAAGATAGATACCTCGCGAAATTTGGACTCGGGATTGTTGGTTTTCACCGAACACTTTGAAGTTCCCTTCGCGGAGCACTCTCCACAAACACCACCAACTAAGTTGCATCAATATCGAACAGGAAGAGTAGGAAGACTCACGAGGACCGATACAACCTACACGAAAATCTTCTCCACCATCGAGACGACGCTGGCAATCGGAGCAAAGCTCACCCTCGAGACGGACAACAGCGCCATTCTTGTTACGAAGTCGCCAACCTTGGGCCAAGCGATCAAGCTAACAGTTAGAATTCGGTGGAATACGAAGGAGAAAAAGCTCACGGCGTTACCAAACCACTTGACAGTGGGCTTGATGGCCCCAGTCTCGCGAAAGCGATCGAGGGCTTCATCCTTCAGAGCGTGACGAACAGAGGAGAAAGAAAGGCGGGCCCAGAGGGTAGCTGACGAGTCAGAAACGCACAGAATTCTGTAGAAATCTCACCAATTTCCGAGTCTTTTCGAGCATCCAGAGCCTTAGCAAGTTCATCATTGACCGGAACCTTGCGAGGGGCGTGAAAAATGGTTTCGAGTTCATGGGGAACCTCGACAAGCCCCTCGGAATAATCAGAAGGTGGCACAGGGGACTTATTACCAGGAGAATTTTGATTTTCAACGATGGTACCGTGTTCGGACTCGACAGATTTCGCAGGAGATGGGTTCTCACCAGTGGCAGATGGCCCTGCCCCCCCTTCGAAGTCGATATATTGCTCGATGACCTCGTCATCGAGAAGAGACGATTGTTGGTCGCGAGAAGGGCCGGATTGATATCGATCCTTAATGGTGTCGAGAGCCCTTCGAGAAGCGTCAACCAATGGAGTTTGAGAGGGAACTGGCGCTTGGGAAGTAATTCTCATTCTTTTCGTTTGACGCATGAGAAGCTCGGGGTCGACGTCAGGTAGGATTGCCGTAGTAGAGGCCCGAGTTTGACGAGAAGAGATAGACGAGGACAACTAATCTCGTCAGCCAGTGATAAACAGGAGGAAGTGCATCGAATTCGAAGAGAATTGCTTACAGTACGCTTAGACATGCTCACAGACAGGTCAGAGTTGGAAGGATGCGCTAAGATATAGGTAAGATATGGATGGATAATGGTAGATAAGTGAAAAGAACGACGAACAAGAGGAAAAGAAGGAATGAGGAGGAAAGAAGAAGAGAGAGACAGAAAGAGACTTGGTCAGTAATTTCTCGGTCACATTGGAGGTCCGTGCGGGTGACGTGTTTCATGGCAACCGTCACACTAGCGTGGGTGTGACGTCAGGGCGCACCAAAGGTGTCTCAGAGCAATCCATCTGAATCACCTAGTTACAGAATTCAGGATCCTCGGCGAGGATCCTTGAGACAGGGGGGGAAACTTGTTACGGAGTAACAACGAATCGAGAGAACTCCATCGAGTTCGACGGATTAGGAAGGAGAACGGCGGGAGTTGGAGGCAGTGCTGCAGTAGGTAGGGACGGGTTTTCCCTTTTCGAGATTTCCCCACTGGGTTTGCTCAAAAGCGGTTTTTCACCTGTCCGAGTATGTACATAGACACTTGCAGTAGGAACTGAGAGGAGGACACGGATACCTGTAGACAGTATATAGTACAATCAGCAAAGTACCAACTTTGCTGATTCTTCAATATCATTCTTTGGCTACATCGATTGCAGAGGAGACACGATCCATTAGCACCAGAGCCCCTAGATTTCCACGAGACCTCCATCGAGTTCGACCCAACCTGCGACCTAGTCGTCGTGTTTCCAGTACCGTTACAGTTCACCATGAATACACCTGAACCCATATGAGTTCAATCAGAAATCACCTGAATATCGTGTGAAACCGTCATGAACTCACCTGATTCCGGGATGAATCCACATGATATCAGTGTGAATCCACATGATATCAACCCAGATGATTCTGAATTCATACGACGAGTTTGCGCATCACAGTTCCCTTAGAAAAGGATATAAGGAGGCCATTTGTAGTTTGTAGTTTTCCTTTTCTCAAGGATCAAAATATCATTTGCCACTCGCAGAAGACCTCATCTTGACATACTACTTACGTCTTACCATCCCTCACCATCATTACCCCTGTCCACATCATGACATACACCCTTATCATCATCTCAACTCGCCCGCATCCTTCGCAAGTTACTTTAGTCGTCCGACCACATCACAAGTCTACGGACAACATACTAACCGTCATTGTCCAAGCTAACTAAACAGTTGCAGTTCACCTGTCTTTGATTCTTTGAGGTCTGTCAAGGACAGGACCGTGACAGGAGCACCCTGTCACGGGCGGGGTCTAATCCCCAAGGGGTAGGCAAGGTTACTGGAATGGGGCTGTAACCCAATACTTGTCTTGGGCTCGTAGAGCTGAGGAGTATACAGAGGGTGGAAAGGGACTGAGGGGACTGAGGGGACTGAGAGATGTCAGGCTGGGACTGACTGAATTGACACAAGATCCATAGGTGGGGAACAACCTGTTTGGAGAGGGTATTTATCCCCTGCAAGCAGGTTGCTCAACATATCTACGGAAGAAACTAGTTTGCGCAAACGCGGGAAAGATTGCTCAGCTAGCAGACCAAATTACTACTTTGGGAAAGTGGAGGCAGGCACTGAATGTTTTGGACTATGGATGATTGCTCAGCAACCAAACAGAATTACTGGTTTGGGAAGGTGGAGGCAGGATTAGAATATTCCAGAGTGTGGAGGCTTGATAAGCAAGTGGAGGTGGAGGTGGAGGCATTCAGCAATGTTCCAGCATGTGGAGGTGGAGGTGGAGGTATCCAGGGGTAAGTGTTTCAAGTGTCTGATTGCACAAAAGTACTTTGACGAGTGGCAAATTGGTGGTGTATGACACACCCAAAGCGAAGAGCGACAATCTTGGTGGGGGTGTGGAGGCCGCTTTGGGCAATTGTGGCCTTTTTTTAAAGGGGAAAAAGGGCACCCTACCATAGTTGATATGCAGAAGAACAATCTGACTGAGTCTTGCAGGCATAGGAGCTGTCCTGCTTGTTTACTTTCAGTGTAAACACCGAATTTGAGCGAATGTGGCGGGTGTGTGGCGGCCGGAATATGACGCGCGGATCATGACTTTTGACACCCGACTGCATCAGCGTATTTGTGTTTGTGTTTGTCGTCCACTTGACATACTTGGCCACGGTCAGAACCGACACGTCAGATATTCGGGAACACTGGAGATCACGTCAGACGCTGAGTTTCGGAAACGCTGGATATCCGACACACCACACGGGTTTACGCAAAGCAAAGTCAGCTGATGCTTGGAAGCCTGGACAACATGACATGACTGTCAAGACCAGACCGAAGGTCGAAGGGCCTGCGCCGATGGTGATAAAGCTACTTGTAGGGACTTGAACTAGTTGCGAGATAATATGAAGATCGAAGCAAGTGGTTTGACGAATGAGTACTAGGTTTGGCAAATGTATATGAGAATTTGTATGTTGAGACAGACAAGATACAATCGTCAAAGTTGTGCTAAGCTATGCACTACCTTATGTACATGGAATGAGAGTGAAATGTAGATAAGGGTGGCTGGTAGTGTTTATTGGTTTCGGGTAATGGGGATATTACCCGAACTGGCAACTCGGACGCGAGTGGTCGTTACAATGACCCCCTGCTCTGACTTGGGTCCTATTATCCACTCCACTCACATACATACACATACAGAGTCTCATTCCCTAGTCTATCCTCGCCAGGGCAGGGCCACGAGTGTCAACACCTTGGAGACGCAACATGTTCAAGTATCCATCGACGCGCAAGCCTCCCTCCCTCTTGCCATGTCATCCTTTACCGTACATGCACTCACTCACTTCTCCACGTACCTACCTACCTACCTGCCGTACTACCTACCTTGTTTGACATCGGACGTTCAGTCTTGATGTTCTCCATGGACAGCATCACTAGATCACCTTGCTCAGAGTTTGGCGCAGTCCGGTGTTTCCTATTGTATCCTTTGGCGTACCAAGCATCAGCCTTCTCTGTTCCTTCTACGCTTTCCGTATGTTTCAGCGTTTGTACGTGCTCTCTGGTAATGTGCAGTTGATGCTTAGGCGCGGGTCGATGAATAGATAGATGGATAGATGGATGGATGGATAGAGAGAGAGATAGATAGATAGATAGATAGATAGATAGATAGATAGATGGATGGATGGATAGATGGATTGCTTATACGAGATACGATTTACGTCAAAGGATCATGATTCATGTACCACATATATATATACAATTATCAACAATATGAAACGTATCGACAAAATGCACATCAGTCGTTTTTACACAAGTGGTCAACACATTAGATGAAACGTCTCAAACACCAGCATTCTCACCTCCTCCTCCCCCTTTAGCTAACAAGCAAGATCGATTCCTTCCTTGACTCTTTCTCTCCTTCTCAAGCCGAAGCCGTAGCCGTAGCCGTTGCCCTAGTCCTAGCCGTCATGCGCGAGAGAAACGTAAAGGTCGGACTGTACGAGCAGTCATTGTCATCGTACCACTCTCTTGTAGCACATCACCAGGTCTAGGAGTCCGCAAATTGAAACCATCATCATCATCATCATCTCTGCTTTGTTTCGTAGGTGTCATTTGTATCAAACTTATCTCCTGACGACTTTGGATGGGTAAATTGAACGTTATCTCTTGACTTTGATTCTGTATCTCGGACGGAGATGAAGAAGGGTAGCGATGGTGATGATGATGATCATAATGACCAGCTACAGACGACGATCTCGGAGTAAACGGTTTGAAACCTTCCGGACTGACATTGTCGGAGCAGAAATCACGAATCAATTCGTCGGTGAATGAGATTGACCTTATCAAGAGGGGTCGAGGGGTCGATGTGATACCGGCCTCAAGGTGTCTGGCGGTGGGAGGACGTGACATGCCTGTGGCCGGACGTGACATGGCGGTAGGAGGACGTGACATGCCTGTGGCCGGACGTGACATAGCTGTGGCCGGACGTGACATGGCGGTAGGAGGACGTGACAAGGCGGTGGACGAACGTGACATGGCGGTAGGAGGACGTGACATGGCTGTGGCCGGACGTGACATGGCGGTAGGAGGACGTGACATGGCGGTAGCCGGACGAGACATGGCGGTAGGAGGACGTGACATAGCCGTGGCCGGACGTGACATGGCGGGGGACGGACGGGTTGGAGGAGGGACAAATTTCTCCCTCACCTTAGCCAAAGACGATTGAGTAGGTTTTGTAAACGAAGAACCATTCGTTCCCTTTCGACCGAGTGACTTATCGACGACGACGGTTGAGTTTCTTCCGATAATCTTCTTCGTCGATAAATCAACATTTTTGATAATCTTCTTACTGACCGTAGTTGGTACTTGATCCACCGACGTGGAGCTGACAACTTTGATCCATGTCAGGTCTAATTCCGTAACGTCTTTAAGACCGGAAAGGTGAGCGAGGTGAAGGATGTAAGATGACCTGTGAGTTAGAGGGATTTTTTTTTTTTTTTTGATTTCTTTTTCCCCGCTCCGGCTTGCTCTGTTCTGCCATTTCATGTTCCATTCGTAGTAACCATGTTCCATTTGTTATAACAAAGAACGGTAAACGGGGATAGATGGAACAAGGAGTGATAGAATCGGGAGATGGAACATGAGATGAAAGAACCCGGTTCGTAATAGGGACACGAAATCATCAGCGATAGTTGTGTTTTTTCCCCTCTGACGGAAAGGAAGGAAGGAAACAACTTACCAAAGGGGACAAAGAACGTAACCAGAGTTTGAAGGTTTGATCTGTTCATGTGCTTTATCTGTCTCACGAACTGATATATTAGTCTTGCTCTCCTTTCCTCTCTCTTGTCAATCTTTCATCGACCATCTCATCCACCCTTCTACTCTCTTTCATTCGTTCTAGGTCATAACTCATACCTTGTTCCAACTTATACCCTCCCTCCCCTTCTTGTCATCATTCCATCGTCCACGTCCACAAGTCGAGATGGAAATATACGACCTCAAAGGGGGGAGAGTCTCTCCCCCTTTCTTTGGGTTGAACACATCGATGGACTGGTGATATTGTTAAGGGACTGCCTGATACAATTCCTCCTGTTCCTCCAGACTCAGTTCTTCCAGTTGGCCAACTCACACGCCCCCCTCCGCCCTCCCCTCCACTCCCGATCATTATTTCCCCATCGTCCACATCCATCGTCTAGTGGGGAAAGGAAAGGCACGTGAATGAAAAATGAGACACTTACGAAAGATGAACATGGGTCCTCCGATTTTTGAAGTCTATGAAAAGGTCAGCGTGTGTCAGGGGGTATGGATAAGGTATAGAAGAATGACTGCGAACATGAATGACGAACAAGGAGAGAGAAAAGGAGAAGACAAAGTACACGGAGGGATGGGTATGTATTAGAGGATACATTACGAGGCCCGCCGAGTCGGAGCGAGGGACCGCAGGAGAAAGATAGAGCGAAGGGGAAAGAGACGGAGATCGAGGGAGGGAGGGAAGGGGATAGGTAGATGGGAAAAGTAGAGGAAGAAGGTTACACCGGAAGAGAAAGAGAGGAAGATAGAGACACCATGAAAAGTACGGGGGGGGGGAAACACATAGAGGCACGATTAGCGAGGGAAAAACCAAACAAAAAGAGACCGAATGAGGGAGCAAGTGGATCAAAAGAAAGAATCCCCACTCACCAAACCAATTACGGTAGGTGTATAACCGTGGACGAGAGATTCACTCAAGCTCTCCACTTGTACCCATGGTGTCTTTGATAAATCGATCCGGACACCTTTCGGTTCCCAGCGCTCACGTTCTTGCTGGTGAGGAGACGAGTCGTGTTGATCATGATCCGCTGATGATGATTTTACGTCTTGTTGATCAGTCGATGATGATTGTACGTCTTGTCGATTGTCATGGGTGGACGATTGTACTAAATCAAGCAACAACGAAGTCTCTCTTGGATCGACGAATGATTTCACAATGTCATGGAATAGTATCACGTCTGTGATTTCGATTTGAAATTTCGACACGAGTCGAGAGATAGAGATGGGATCGTGTTCTTGTTCGGAAAGGTGAAAGACGACGATTGGTTTGGTTTTGGTGTTGGTGGGAGAAGAATTGGATTGTACTGGCTGGTCAGAGTGAACGATGAGGCGGATTGAACAAAAAAAGGCTCAGAGGTAGATACAACGTCACGGGGGAGACGAGTACCGAGAGGATCAAGGGATGAGAACGAGGTCACGGAGGAGTGTACCGAGAGGATCAAGGGATGAGAACGAGGTCACGGAGGAGTGTACCGAGAGGATCAAGGGATGAGAACGAGGTCACGGAGGAGTGTACCGAGAGGATCAAGGGATGAGAACGAGGTCACGGAGGAGTATACCGAGAAGGACCAAGGGATGAAAGATCAAAGCGTTCGACTCACCACGACGGATGTTTTCGACGAGATCCGGATGTGATGTCGATCGAGGAGAGATCGCATCTGAGCCAAGTATGAGCATGAGGTGACAGTCCAAGCGAGAAAGGTAACGGTCAAGAAGGGAAAAGAAAGAAACGACTTGCATGTTGGAAAGTTGAAAGAGAACAAGACATTACTGCAAGGTCAGTCAGTACTACGTCATCTCGAGTTGTAGACCACGAGTGAGGGATATGAGATGGGGTCAGAGACTTGCCGGACGGAGAGAGAGATCAGGCATAGGAATTCCTAAACGAATTACTAGGAC
>NW_006711237.1:767820-769613 GCF_000271645.1 Tremella mesenterica DSM 1558 | reverse complement strand
ACTGCCTACGCCTGCACCTACGCCTGCACCTACACCTACACCTACACACACACACTCACCTACCACCAACACCTACCACCAACACCATGTCACTACTCATCCAACCTGATCCTCGATACATATTCCCATCTGTATCAATCTTTCACTCGTTCTCTCTCTTCGACCCCGATCACTCTCTGATCGATACGAGTGATGAGCATGGGTATACCTCGGACGTTGCGAGTGAGTCTTCCTAACCGTCATTCTTCACTCTGCTCGTCAGTCTTCCTAACCGTCATTCTTCACTCTGCTCGTCAGTCTTCCTAACCGTCATTCTTCACTCTGCTCGTCAGTCTTCCTAACCGTCATTCTTCACTCTGCTCGTCAGTCTTCCTAACCGTCATTCTTCACTCTGCTCGTCAGTCACCCAACGCTAACTGCAGACGTCCGACAACTCGAACGAGATGACTTGACGTTGACCGTCTCACCCGATCCGCTACCACTCCAATACAACAACATGATGTTTCCTATGCGGTCGCTCTTGTCCGATCCTATCTCGCACCAAGTCACTTCTGCAATCATCAACAACGGTCAAATGTCGATCAACAACTTGACGATACATATTCAGACGACTCGGTCACCTCTTCCTCTTCCTCCTCCTCCTCTTCCTCTTCCTCCTCCTCCTCTTCCTCTTCCTCTTCCTCCTCCCTCCTCCTCCACCTCCTCCTCCACCTCCTCCTCCTTCGGAGATGACAACGGAAACTCACACTCGGACCAAACGAGACACCGAACCGGCCAGTGCTGAAAGTCTAATGGCCAAGATGATGCGCGAGTTGAAAGTCAAGCTGGCTGCGCGTGAACAAGCAAAGCAGGCGGGTGTTAAGTGATAGATGGATGCATGACGTGGCATTTGTTGTAGTACCCTGCGGCCATCGCCGCCAGCACTCGCTATCATCACCCCTCTCGCCATCATCACCCCTCTCGCCATCATCACCCCTCTCGCTATCATCACCCCCACCGCCATCATCACCCCCACGGCCATCAACATTCACCCACCACACCCACCGACATGTCACTGATCGACTACCAAACCGTCATCGAGCGGATCAAGAGGAACAACCGTCATAATCCTGACGACGGTCCTGGTTCCAGTCATCATCCCATGGGTACGAGCCATGTCAACGTGGATCAGTCGATACCAACTTGCACTTTATCTACCCCGTCAAAAAACGTCTCCGTCTCCCCTGATCCAACGTCTGTCCCCAACCCTATCCCTGATCCTCATCCTGAACCAACGTTCCTTCCTATTCCTGTTCCCCTTCCTATGCCTACTCCGATCCCTCATCCGGATCGATCAGGGAGATACAGACCCAAATCAAAGTCAACATCGTCCACACGTCGGCCAGAGACGAAAACGAAACCTGATAGTGGTACGATACATCCAAGTCTGGACCCGATTCGAATACCGACCAACACCACAACACCGAGCAGTCATACCACTTTACTCGGTGTGGAGATGGGTACGACATCGATACCCACACCACAAGCCACCTTACTCGGTGTGGAAATAGGTACGACATCGATACCCACACCACCAACCACCTTACTCGGTGTGGAAATAGGTACGACATCGATACCCACACCACCAACCACCTTACTCGGTGTGGAAATAGGTACGACATCAATACCTATAGGTCATTTAGATAAAAGGGACGGAAGACATGTTACAAAGTTAGAATTACAGGTTAGTCTTCTTCACCACGTCTCGTCTTGTTCCTTCCCCCCTTCCCCCCTCCACGAGTTGGAAGGACAGA
>NW_006711237.1:763520-767720 GCF_000271645.1 Tremella mesenterica DSM 1558 | reverse complement strand
TCACATTCCCCTGAGATCATTCTCAACCGTCTCTCACCATTCACTGGATCGTTCTTACCTCACACCACTCCCCTCTTACCAATCCCCGCTTCTTCCTCACACCCCAATCCCTCACCAACCTGGATGAGGTGATCATGGACGCTCGTGTGTTCCCCGAGGACAAATTCGACCAACCCAATACCAACCCCCACTTGCCATCGTCTCATCTTACCTTACTCATCTACCACACCCATACCAACCCCCACTTGCCATCGTCTCATCTTACCTTACTCATCCCGAAAACCACGACAAAAAACTGACCCATCAGGCAGCCCTCATCTCCCGTCCAGACCTATACAACGAAATGCCTCCCGAATCAGCTTGCTCAACATGCCGAGCCGGTCGTTGGAGATGTATCGTCGACAAACATTACAGGAAGAAATTGAGTTGCAGGATGTGCGGTAACATACGTTGCGACCTAGCTACGGAAGAGAGGAGATTCTTCCTGAGGTCGGCCGCGGGCAAGAGTGTGAAAGAACGCAAGATTCAATTGGGGAAACAGATGGGCAGGTTCGGGGCGGCAAAGGATAAAGCTAAAGTTTTGGAAACGAGTGGAACAGTCTGCAAAGGAAAGAGGATCGTCCAAGACGATGGTTTGAAATCATCTAATGACAATGATGAAAAGAAATCGAAATCATTTAATGAAGATGATGAGCGAATAAAGAAGGGAAAGGAAAAGGAAGAAAAACGAAAAGATAAGTTTTCCCTCTACTGGAATTCAAACATTCAAGATTTCTTCATCTTTCGCCTAACTAAACCTTGACATTATCCCCCTTTCTTTCCTTCAAACCCATCCGAAACATAAGAGAAAAATTGAAACAGAAACTCTTCATACTTGTACCCAACACAGAAAGCGGAACGAACGGCACGGGACCGATTTGGTTGGGAAGCCGTTCCGGTTTCTGTGTCATTTGCCAACATCTAATCTTCCTCTTCCTCTTTTCTTCTCCTTTTCTTTCAACTTTCACTTTCCTCTTGTTTTCTTTTCCCTCGTTGAATCATCACGTGAACTCGTTGTTCGTCCAGCACCATTCATCTTTTCAACGTCCACAGGCTTGAGCTCATCATCACAGATCATCCCGTTTCCCTCAACATCCACCATTATTTCCGATATCGACTCGACAACAATAGCAACCACCCTACCGACCTCATTCTCACATACCAATCTCACTTCACCTTTTCATCCGGAAATCAACAACCTTGAAGTTTTAAGGGACGTGGCGTTGGAATTGGAAAAACGATCTTTGACATTATCATCCTCTTCGTCGTCATCGATATTACCGTCATTACCATTTAGGAAAACAGATTCGAATCGTTTACGTTCAGCCAAACCTTCAACCGTCATCGATGAAATCTCTCATGATGATCGTCAAACAACACGAACAACACCATCTGCATCTCTACCTCTAGATGAAACGGACTGTACGGATAGCCATCGTGATGATGAACATTGTATGGACCAAGACTTTATCCATCTTGACCACGATGAAGATTGTACGGATGATGATCCTCATCATCACGAAGACTCGGCCTTCGATTCGTGTTCTATAGATCGAGATAGGGGAAAAGGAAACGAGGGTGAAGAAGAAAACGAATACGACTTGCATGTACATGATATGAACCATACTCATTTCGATCATGAACTCTACAAAGTCGACCTTTCACTTTCGGATGGTTTACCCATGAAGAGAAAGAGGAGGACGGTGGGAATGCTTGTTGAATCGGATACGGGAGAGATTGAGGGGAGGAGGACGATAGGAATGGTCGGATCGGATACAGAGGAGAAAAGACTGGTCGAGGAAAGAACGAGAATAGGATCTGGGAAAGTAGGATCGGAAAAGGTTCATCTGGATGATATCCCACTCAAAGGGAAGAGAAAACGACGAGTCGAGGGGATGGAAATGGAAATGGAAATGGAAATGGGACCAGAAAGAAAACGACGAGTCGAGGGAATGGAAATTGAAAAAGAAAGAGAGAGAGAAGGAGAAAGTGAAGGAGAAAGAGAAAGAGAAAGAAAAAAAGAAAAGATTCTTCCAGATGTAACGAAAACACAACAAACTTTGAAGAAAACGTCGAGACGACCGAAAAAGAGAAAGAAAGATGGAAAAACCAAAAGGAAGATGATTTCTAAACTCGACGTACATACCAGCATATCTCCCCCTACCGTGAGTAATACGAACACGGACACGGACATGTCTCTTCCTACCGTGAGTAACACGAACACGAAAAGTAACATGGATAAGGCCAAGGATAAGGATAAGAAGATGAATACGAAAACCAAGACAAAGATCAAGAAACAAAATCAAAAGACGTACATCACCACGATTGATGAACATGTCGTTCACCAAGTAACCCTATCACGATACGTCTTGAACGTTTTATACGAAAAGTTGGCAATAGCCAACAAGTTTGGGAATCACGAAATGGTCGATAGGTATGTAAACTTGTTGTTGAAATGTAAATCTTGAACTTGTCGTCGAAACGTATAAAGTAAATCCTTTGGGAATCGACAGATATGTAAAACAACTCTCTCTACATGACATGTCAGTCTCGTCTCGTCTCGTCGTTGCCCTCCCCCCCTGCTCCGATTTTGCGACTTGTACTTGTGCGTCGTGGTGTGGCCGTGTACTCATCTCCTCAACCAATATTGTCCATTCGTCTATTCATCATCATCACTGACTCACCCTCTCTCCATCCATCGGTCACTCCCTCGTCTCTATGTAGTCCCTATCGCTCTCCTCTCCCCTCCTTGTCGTCGATATTCCTGTCTCGTCTCGTCTCGTCCACCCCGCAACATGGCTGACCAATCCAGAACGACACGGATGACATGTGCACGCACACGCACACACACATACTCGCTGTCGCATCTGCGAAAAACCACCTCGACCTATCCGCTCGTCCACCCATCACGCGGCAGGTCCATTTGTCCATTATCCATTTTTCGGCCTGTCCACCGCGATTCAACTGGCCTCTTGTCTTGGACTATGAAGAAACGCAAACAACTCCCATATCCCATATGTACCGACTAAACGTTACTTCTTCCGTCAGGTATCTAGGTTGACCTGACCTGACCTGACATCTCTCACGGCCTCGACCGACATGATGATGATATTCGTCGGGTCGGGTCAACATGATCGAAACATCCGTCTTGTTTTTCTCTGTTGGTAGAGAGAGTAACTTGGTGCTACATAGGGAGACCAACTGTCGACTCTTTCGACTTGTCAACTCGAACCTCTCTCTCCACTCTCCACTCTCCACTCTCCACTCTGACCTCTCAACTCTTGACTTTTCCAAGGAGAGGAGAGTCTACATGTTCGTTCAAGACGTTTCCAAGTAGAGTCAACCCATCGATATTGGCTATTGGCTATTGGCTGTTTGCTATTTGCTTTTAGGACGCGCTCTTCCACTACCCTACACTATACTGTTACACTCACACTCACACTCACACTGTCGAAAACGGTTTACGCCATGACCAATTTACTACTTACCACTTGATACTACTTTACGACGAAGCGGATTCATCGAACGGGAATGGAGCAATATTGACCTACCACCTGCGACCTACGACGTCAACGTCAACGTCCATGTCCATGTCAACGTCAACGTCCATGTCCATGTCAGCGTCAACGTCAATGTCAGCCCCGACCGATCGTTGGTATCATGACACAACCCTTCCTACATCCTACATGTCTTTCAGCTCTCTTGGAGAATGTCTGACAGGTCATGTGATGCCACCACTCAACCGTCCATTTCAATCAATCACTTGTCACCAGATCACCAGACGTCCCTTGGTCCGATCCAACTATCGGTCCACCTCTGTTCACGTCTGACATTTCTCATCCTTTCACCTCTTGGTTCATCCCAAAAGTTCTCTCCATCTCCTCTTCCCCCTCGGACCGACTACTACCTTCAAAAGACTCCCAAAAAGTCGAACGATGGGAACAACTACAAATGCATCGATGGGTGAAGATATACTTGTTTACCGAGTGGAAAAAAGCTGTACGGTTCATGATAAGGATTGAAGAGCTTGTTGAAGAACATGACGTGAGTCATTCCGTGTTTTACATTTTGGACCGTTTCCCGAGTTCACGAGATGGGCAGTCAAGATTGACAATGAGCTGACCTACAAGCATCATCCTAGTATCTTCATCTGTCCTGCTT
>NW_006711237.1:694756-763420 GCF_000271645.1 Tremella mesenterica DSM 1558 | reverse complement strand
GCCCCCCTGGTTTCCCCTCCCCAATTTTACACCTTTTTCCCTGTGGTTTCTCCCAAAAATTTTTTACTTTTTCTTTTTCCCCCGGGGCGAAATTCCCCCCCCCCCCCCCCCCCCCCCCCCCCCCCCCCCTCGGACTCGCTCTCACACGAGTTTCAACCTAAAGGAGAGGCCGAGGTCGGAACCGTTGTTGACGACGATCAGACAGAGGAGTCCGGACAAGTTGTCGAATCGACTTGCCAGATCTTCTGCCTCTGGTGCAAGCAAGCCTTCTAGCAGGGTAGCCAAAGACTGGTGGGATTGTTTCAGACACGGTACAAATTGGGACAAGATCAAGTGGGTGTTTCAGCCATCCTTGCCCTCCTCTTCGTTTGTCTCCCTCGCTCATCTCTTCAACGTTTGCTGCTCTCGCCTACTCTCTCTTCCTCTTCCCTCAGATGTGTTCCCCTCTTCCCGCACAATCACCCGCACGCTCTCCCTCTCTCGCTGACGCTCAGGTTCACCTTGAACGATAACCGATTCCAATCTTCCATCCTAGACCTACGCGATTCTCTCAAACCCATCGTCACTCCTTCGGATCATCAAGCCCAATCTCGTTTCCTCTACCATTGGCGAGGCTTACTCGTCGAACAGGATATGCGTAGGACGCCTCGATGGACATCAGAGTTTTTGTCATACCTAGATGCTCCTTCTGTCCGTTTGGAACCTCAAACAAATCGTACGTCTCCGACATCCACTCGTACCCATCCCGGCGGTAATCAGACATCATCGATCAACCTTGACGATTGGGGTATCAGAACATACGATCAACGTCCTCCGGATTCTGTCATATGGAACCCTATGTCTTTTGACGAAATACCACTTCAACACGAATTCTTTTCAAACCTATTGGTACCTGCTAATCGAATATTGAGCAAAGGTCTGGATCTGTTCAGGGAGGAATACAGACAAAGCTTGACGGACAGGGCTTTCACTTTTGCTGTCGGTGGATCTGGTACCACGGATTTCTCAGCTTTGAGAAGGAGAAGACATGATCAATCTTTGGTCGATCCATTATCTCTCACTGAATCTGAATCTGATTCTGGTCCTTCATCATCTGTTGACCATATAACTCTACGCACTACTTCCCTCACTGCGATAAGGACGATCAACATCCCTCTTCTCCCATCGGCTTACGACATACCTCTTCCCCCATCGACACACGACCCACTTGTTCATCCATCCGGAACGACCGCCATGACGGCGGAAGAGGATGCAACCCCTGCGTCGGTACAAGGAGAGACGAGAAACGTTCCCCAGGTGACCCCTGCTTACAACACTGTAGGATTCATAGAGTTTAAACCATTCTTGACGTTGCGTGATCTTGTCGTTTTCCTCACAATGGTGGTTTCTTCCAAAGGAGAAATGTCAATGGAGATTTGGAATGGAGACACCACACCCATCTTCGTGGGAGATGATGACAAGGTTATCTCCGCAGGTCTCAGATGGTATTTGACTCTGGTAAGTGTGACTTGTCCAGTAAACCCCTCTCACCGCTGACAGCTTTGGTTGAAAAAGAAAGAACGCCCGCTGACAGAATGAAGGTATTGCAACAATTTCACAAATATCAAACCCGTCACCCACTCTTGTCGTCATACGAAGCTTGCATCCGTCTTTACCTCACACCGACAGATATCCAAATATCCAAAATCATTTTGAGAGACGGATCGAAATCCAACATTGAAAGAATCAAACAAGCCTCTGGTCCGATTGTCAGAGAGATTATCATCCATCGACAAGGACTTGATACACGTCTGAGAAGTAACGATAACCTTCCGAGTGAAAGAGTGTTCGACAATGGGAGAGGAGGACAAGGGAGAGACAATAGCAACCTCATGAGAGAGATTGAAATGGATAACAGACGAGCTACGGACAGAAGAGTTGACAGGATCTGGAAAACGATTTTACAAGTGGATGAAACGAACGAAGATTGTTCTTCTGGAGAAGTAGCGGTGGACATGTTGACAAAAGGTATCTTTAATGGGGATGATGATGATGATGACGACGATATGGTTTGGATGTCTGGGCTCATTTCGGAACACGTTGCTTTATCTCAAACTCAAAGTCGGACTTCAACTCGATCCCAACCAACGCCGTCCCAACAAGCGCCGTCCCAACAACCATCATCTCAAGTTGAAACTCACCATCAGACTCTCACGCAGAATCAGAGTCAAACGCAGCCCAACATGACTGGGTACTTTACACCGTATCTATCTCTCCCTGCCAACCCTAGATCCAAACTGTCAAGAATGTTTCAACGAGGTTTCCTCGAATGTCTGTTCCCTTCATATCCATCTTTTGATATCTCGTCAATGAATGACTCGTCTGATCTTTCCCCTTCTTCGTCTTTTCAGAAAACATCACCTCACCTCCAACAGCGATGGTATCCTCTTTTACCTACAACCGAATCATCAGTCGAGCCCGTCAATTCCCCATCGAGAAAGAAATCATCGTGCGACATGTCGTCGGTCGCGGTAGATGAAGACGGATCAAATTCGGACATGACAATGGTATCAGATGGTTCTGAAGGTTCAACTTTGAGGGACGAACAACGGTCCCCAACCCTTTCGAAATCCCCAGGGACGTCAAGCGTCCATGATGATTGCCCTGTGCTTGCGACAGTGCAAGAAATCCTTTCGAAGCAGAAGGTTTCCCTGGCTCCAAAAAATGAAGATGCATCAACAGCTTGGAAAGTGAGAGATGAGCAAGTCGATTATGATATCACATTGGATCGACCCAACCGGATGAACGACGAGGTGAGTTTATATCATCATCGTTGACCACTTGATCGAAAAAGTCGCTTTCCGTCATGCTCTTGTTTCCCTGTTGAACCTTGTCCAGGTGTCCCAGACCAGCCCAAGGTTTACAGACTTGTGAACACTAACACACAAAACAAACAAACAAACGTGTTCACTGACTGACTTGTCAGGTCAATGAAATCAATACGCCTGCCTTGACGTCAATGCTCTTGGAACCTACCTCCTACTGCGGCTCTGGGAGGCTATACCAAGTCATACGTGCAGACGCTTGGTTCGCCGGTTCAGCCAGACCTGTTTCCGTAGTGTTGAAGATATGCCATCTCGGTCGGTTCAATCCAGGAGGTTCAGAAGAGAGTAAAGAGGGAAAAGACATGAACGCTGAACAGGGTGTGATCAATGCTCATGACCTTGATGATCAATTTGGGGAAACGGAAACGGAAACCAAACACGAAATCAATCTTAATCTTCATCCACCTTATACTCGTTCCGAAGCTATCCATCACGTGTTGGGAGAAAGAGACGTAATGTGCGGTAGATTGAGAAACGAACAAGGTAAATCTATACCAATGTTTTATGGGTTATGGGTCAAGGATGATTTCCAAACTCGGTCAACAAACGAACTCGATCCCAATCTTGATTCGACCAACCCTTTTTCTCTGACGTCTGTGAACGGTCTGGATCCCGATGGTCCGGTCTCATTCAGAACAAGACGTCTCAAGCGTTTAGAACCCACTGATCCTATCCCCGGATCGAGATCCACAAGTGGAATGGATCCCTTGACGACGTATGGTCTGGACAGAAACTTGAAACCTGAAGCACAAGCGTTGGAATCCATCTCCAACCTTCACGATCGAGGTGTCATCCATGGAGATATACGTGCTCGACACTTACTCGTTCGACCAAATCATCAACCTAGTCATCGTTCAGAACATGATCCCTCACAAAATCGTCGAGATCAAACTCTTGGAAATCGAAATCTCGCCAGAGGTCAAGGAACACGTCAAGACGTTGAAAACGAAAACGACGAACATGGTGCGAGTGAAAGGGCGACAAGACGAAACACCACAAACGTTTCTTCTCGTTCTCCACAGGTTCAGATTACGTTTTGCGATCTGGAAGGTTGTTGGTCACCTCGAGAAGACGAGTTTGAAAGTGAGAAAAAGATTGAAATCGATCAGATCCGTGTGCTGTTTGGATTAAAGGGAAAGCTGACAAACGTTTAGGGCTTTTCTGCTTTCCATTTTCTGTTTTCATGCATCTCTGAATCTGTTTGACACATTCTTCCCCCAGAGAAAGGAGATACCCTCCCTCCCTCCCTCCCTCCCTCCCCACCGGCCGCACAAGTGCCGTAAATCCAAAAGACGAAACGATCTCGTACTGAAAAAGAAACGAGATAGACTCTGGCAGGGGAAAAATACCAGATAGGAAAAAGGCAATGACACACTTCTCCAAAGGACAAACAAAACAAAACAAAACACCCTGACCGCGCACTGGAACGCTAACTGTCAACTGACAGATGTGAGAAAAGACGGAAATGACAGACTCAGCGGATTCCATGTGTTTGTTCACGTTGGATCTTTTCCTTCTGACTACTCTTACATCCTCCATCCTCCGATCCGGAACCCGACCGAACATTGATTCTTGACGTTTGGCTGGATACTTCAGAGCGAGTGATCAAGTCGATTCCTGAACCGTCGTGGTTTGTCCTAGGGCAGATGATTGTGAGTGTTGGGTTTGACAGTAAGGATGTGTTCAGCTCCTTCCGATACGAGATTGATTCGAGTTTTTGTCAGAGCGGATACATGTAGGAACAATGTCACGAACTACGTCGTGACACCTCGATTATTCCACCACCTCGATTATTCCACCAACAATGACCCTCCTTTGACCATCAAAACCCCCATCACGCCTTAACCTTTTTACTCTACACGTAACTCAGGACATCTGAGACCAAGTACGACGAAGTTAGACGGAGTTAGGCTAGGTAGGGACAATGGGAGCAGATGTACGGCAAAGTTAGACGGAGTTAGGCTAGGTAGTGTTACGGAGTAACAACGAATCGAGAGAACTCCATCGAGTTCGACGGATTAGGAAGGAGAACGGAGGGAGTGGGAGGCAGTGCTGCAGTAGGTAGGGACGGGTTTTCCCTTTTCGAGATTTCCCCACTGGGTTTGCTCAAAAGCGGTTTTTCACCTGTCCGAGTATGTACATAGACGCTTGCAGTAGGAACTGAGAGGAGGACACGGATACCTGTAGACAGTATATAGTACAATCAGCAAAGTACCAACTTTGCTGATTCTTCAATATCATTCTTTGGCTACATCGATTGCAGAGGAGACACGATCCATTAGCACCAGAGCCCCTAGATTTCCACGAGACATCCATCGAGTTCGACCCAACCTGCGACCTAGTCGTCGTGTTTCCAGTACCGTTACAAGTTGAAGAATCAGCCTTACGCACCTTGGGTCGAATCGGAGGGTACTGTATGCTCACCAGAGGGAAAGCGCGGAAAATGATACCAGAAAAAGAGGAGTTGGAACAAGGGCTGGTCCCAGAGGAAGAAATACCAACAAGTTCTTCGAGAAGTACCATTTCACATGATCTCACTTCTACTACCACTACCCCAGATCCGCTAAATGAATTATCGCAGCAGTTGTCACAATTGTTAGCCATTATGACGATGCAACAAAAAGAACAAAATGCATTAAGGGAAGAACTGGCTACGATGAAAGCTGACCGACAGAACCAACAGATACTCACATCGAAAGGGGCAAGTTTGATCGAAGTCGAAGAAAACAAGCCGTGTTTGGAGCCAAAACTTACCAACAACGAACGAACAGGAAGAACCAGGTGTGCGGATCCACCTACCTTCAGTGGAGAACGAGGAGAATTGGACAACTTCCTTGCAGCATGTCACATGAACTTCGAATTCAAAGGGGCAGAGTACGCCACCGATCGCAGAAAGATCCTGTTCATGTACGGGTATCTTCGAGGCACCCCTCAAATGCTCATAACCCCGGCCATAACCAATCCAAGTATATGGAATTCGACCGAATGGCTAGAGAGCTACGACAAATTCATCCAGCATTTACGAACTCAATTTGGAGACAGTAACATGGCAGGTACGGCTATGAGGAAATTGCAAGAGTTAAGACAGACGGATACGGCCGCCGAGTATTTTGCCAACTTTGAACTTTGGTCCACACACCTTGGAAAGGTACCCGATGCCATGAAAATCGCCTCAGCCATACAGGGCCTGAAGGAAGAGCTACTGAAAGTGGTAGTGGTAAATAACACCGATCCTCGAACCAAATCGGACTGGATCTATTTCAAACAACATGTGATAGGGACTGAGGAGAACCAACGGATGGCTGAAACGATGATTGCGGCGAATCGATGGGCTGCTAGACGCAAAAATGAGACGACCTGGCTTCCCCCTCGATCGAATTCGATGCGATTGGATACTAGTCCGCCCAACCCGGTAGAACGCCACTCACAATCGACTGGTAGAGGACCCTTGCCTGGTGGAAAACCAGGGATGATGAATTATGGTCTACCAAATGACCCTCCGGTCACTTGGACAGAGGACGGAGGACGTCTCAGCGAGAACGAAATGACTTGGAGGAGGGAGAACCGACGTTGTCTCAAGTGTAGAAGTCCAGAACATTACGCCAACAACTGTCCAAATGGAGGAAATACGAGGAACAACATTAGGGGATCCCCAAACCCGCATAGCTCACCAATTCCTAGTGGATCGAACTCGATCCCAACCGGATCCAAAGGGCCATTAGTTCGAGGAATGGCGGTGACCTTTGAAGAAGAGGGAAACGAATACCTGGCCTAAGTGATGCGATCACTTGCGGCCAGGATCTAACAGAATCGCACAAAATTCAACTACCAATAGATCTTAGTAATGACTCGGCTATAATATACATAAAAATACAGACAGAAGAAGATACCCTACGATTTGGAATGTTAATTGATACCGGAGCTACCGGAAGATACGTACAGCCGGCCTGTCCATTATACCATTTATTCCCCAAAAGACAGTATCGGGAACCACGGAAGATTAGGTTCCTCGATGGAACAACCGCGACGTTAGTGACCGAGTATGTAGAAGCTGAGTTGGATTTAGGAGCAGGACTCAAGATTGCGACTCGATTGGATGTGATGGCATACGAAGGCCCCGAGGTACTGGTGGGATTGGATTTCTTGAAACAGTTTAGGGCAAGGATCGATTGTGGAAAGGGATTGATCGAGTTCGACGGAATCGGACAGGATAACGGTTGGAAGTATCCGAGGTTGGAGGAAGGATTGATAAGAGGAACAGCATTGGAAAAAGGAGAAGATGAGATGAGCGAAGAAGAGTTACGACAGGTCATACCGACACAATGGCACCAATACCTGGAGCTATTCAAAGTGGAACGAGCCAGAAAACTACCACCAAGAAGAGAATGTGACCACGAGATCGAATTGACCCCCGGAGCAGAACTAAAACCAGGACCAATCTACCAACTGGATGAACATGGGGATGCATTCCTAAAGCAGTGGATCAACGATGGTCTGGCCAGCGGCCATCTACGAAGAAGTAAATCACCTTATGGGTCTCCTGTATTCCTGGTTCCAAAAAAGGGAGTGATTCCCTATCGAGTGGTAACGGATTATCGTGCGCTTAACAAGGTAACCATTAAGGATTCATACCCAATGCCACTCATCTCGACACTACTCGATCGACTTCAATTAGGAAGGATCTTCACTAAGCTCGATTTGAAAGGGGCTTACCAGTTAGTCAGGATAAAGGAAGGAGATGAACAAAAGGCTGCCTTGCGAACAAGATACGGCAGTTTCGAGAGCACAGTCCTAAGGGATGGGTTGTGTAATGCACCAGCCACCTTTCAGAACTTTCTACAAGACATGTTTCACGATCTACTTGACGAAGGGGTAGTAGTTTATATCGACGATATCACGGTATACTCCGACACGATCGAAAACCATCAGATAATTGTCCAAAAGGTATTAGATCGACTACTGGAAAACGATTTGGTCGTCAGTCCGAGAAAATGCGAATGGAGTTCAAATGAAGTGAAGTTCCTGGGGTACGTAATAGGACACGAACGGATCGAAATGGATCAAGAAAAGGTGAAAGCTATTCTAGAATGGGGAGAACCCATGACAGTCCGGGATACTCAAGTGTTCTTGGGTTTTGCGAATTTCTATCGGAGGTTTATCAAGGGGTTTTCGCATATTGTGGGACCTCTCACACGATTGACTAGGAAGGATCAAGCTTGGAACTGGACACAAGAATGCCAAAAGGCTTTTGACGATCTAAAGAAAACATTCACCACAGCACCAGTACTTCGACATTTTGATAGAACCCGACCGACTTGGATTGAAACCGATGGATCCGATTGCGCGATAGGTGCGATAGCGTCTCAGAGATTTCCTCACCCATCAATAAAAGGAACCACCGAACTTCACCCAGTAGCGTACTGGTCTCGAGCAATGACGCCCTGTGAGCTAAACTACACGGTGGGAGAGAAAGAATTATTAGCCATCGTGGATTGCTTGGTCGCCTGGAGACCCTACTTGGCTAACAGTAGTGATGTTATAAAGGTCATTACCGATCACAAGAACCTAGAATACTTCCAAAGCAAACGACAACTAAATCGAAGGCAGATGAGATGGTTGGAAATATTGGGAGACTTCAACATAGAGATCACTTATCGACCAGGGAGCAAAAATGGGGGAGCAGATGCTCTGACGAGACGAGGAGATTATCATCCGGGAAGAGGGAGTAGCAAGGACCCGAATCTTAACAAAGGCAACTGGCTGCAATTGCTACCGACACACGAACAAGTTGGATCGAATTCAATGGACTCAGAACACAAAGGACCAAGACACATAGTAAGAGGAGCAATCCGGGAAGACTCATTATTCGGACTCATCAAGAACGGACTGAAAGACTCAGAAGACATAGCAAACATACGACAACTAGGACTACAGATGACACAGACACATAGCACACAGAGCACACAGAGCACCCAGAACACACAGGACACACAGAAGACACAGGCTAGCAGCGAGACACCAATAGTATCATGGACACAGAGCGGATTACTCTTATACAAAAACAGAGTAGTCATACCAGAGGGACAGGCAAGATTAGAAGTAATGAAAGCAAGACACGATTCGATGCTAGTGGGTCATCCAGGAAGAGACAAAACTATCACCATGGTCAAAGAGGACTATTACTGGCCACATTTGGACGAGTATATTGCAAAATACGTAAAAGGATGCGAGATCTGTAACCGACACAAGACTCATCGACACCAGCCGTATGGACATCTGGTCTCTTTACCAGTACCCACACTGCCCTGGACAGATATCTCTATGGATATGGTGGGACCCCTACCAAAATCGACCGAGTTCGACGCGATACTGGTGATAGTCGATCGACTAACCAAGATGGCTAGATTTATTCCATGTACAACTGGACTAACAGCGAACAAAGTGGCCGACATCTACATCAAGGAGATCTTTTCAAAACATGGAGTACCTCGAACAATTGTGTCAGATAGGGGAACTCAGTTTACGGCGGAAATTTGGAAGGAAATATGTCAGTTCTTGGGAATAAAGAACTTATACTCGACTGCGTATCACCCTCAAACAGATGGACAAACTGAGCGAGTAAATCAACAGATGGAAATCCTGCTCGGAATGTATGTAAACTACAACATGGACAATTGGGATCAACTTCTACCAATTGCTGAGTTCGCTTATAACTGTTCGCCACATAGTAGCCACGGTCTGTGTCCTTTTGAAGCTTGTTACGGCTATGTGCCACACTACGACATCCATTCGCACGATATTCGATCAAAGTCAAACAAGTTGGAGAAGAAATGGAGAGATATGGGAGAGTTGCATGCGACTGTTCAAGAACAGATCAGGATGGCGAATGAAATTAGTGCAGAGTACTACAACAGGAGACACAAGAGCATACCAGAAGAATTCAGAAAGGGAGAACAGGTACTACTAAGTACGAAGTATCTTACGACGGAACGACCCAGTCGAAAACTAGAAGCAAAATACATTGGCCCCTTCAAGATCATAAGGAAAGTTGGAAAAAATGCTTTCGAATTAGATCTACCTCCATCAATGAAAGTGCACAATGTCTTCAATGTCACGCTGTTGGAACCATATCCTAACGATATGATACCAGGTCGACAGATACCACCCCCACCGCCTGTAGTAATTAACGGCCAGGATGAATTCCATGTGGAAGCAATCGTGGACAGCAGAATTCGACGAGGAAAGGAAGAATTCAAGGTAAAATGGTTAGGATACACAGGAAATGCGGCCTATGACTGGGAACCACGAGAAAATGTAGAAGAGTTGGCCGTTTTTGGTGAGTTTCTGGAAAGGAGGAAAAAGGATCTCAGAAGAAAGTGAGAATTCGATCAAAATCAACGGAATTTATTGGGAAATAAATACATACACAGGAAATATGGCTACGTATAGAGAGATATAAAATACACTAGAAGTTGGAGGTGGTAGAATTGGCTCGGGGACGACGGACCGAGGCGGGAATACGAATGACATTGCGGGGGAGAGGAGTATGGGGAGAAGAGGAGGGACCGGCGACTGGTTGAGAAGAAGTCAATCCGGTTGGATCAGCAGCAGAGGTGAGATGATCCAAGGTTTCAGAAGGAGAGGGAGGGGTGTAGTTGGAAGGAATGAGATGAAGAGATTTGTAGAGGCCCAGATGTACTGGGGGAAGAGGAAGAAGGAGAGAGGAAAAGAGGTGGATGTAAGCGGAGAGTTGGGTGAGAGAAGAGGATTGATCCTGGGAGGAAAGGGATCGATATCGGGCCGAGACAGCACAGAGTTCGTGCTCCAGGACGAAGGTAACCTTGGAAGTAACAGTCTGGGCTCCGACAGTAATACCCTTCACATCAACATCGACCAAGTTCGAAGGAAGAAGATAGATACCTCGCGAAATTTGGACTCGGGATTGTTGGTTTTCACCGAACACTTTGAAGTTCCCTTCGCGGAGCACTCTCCACAAACACCACCAACTAAGTTGCATCAATATCGAACAGGAAGAGTAGGAAGACTCACGAGGACCAATACAACCTACACGAAAATCTTCTCCACCATCGAGACGACGCTGGCAATCGGAGCAAAGCTCACCCTCGAGACGGACAACAGCACCATTCTTGTTACGAAGTCGCCAACCTTGGGCCAAGCGATCAAGCTAACAGTTAGAATTCGGTGGAATACGAAGGAGAAAAAGCTCACGGCGTTACCAAACCACTTGACAGTGGGCTTGATGGCCCCAGTCTCGCGAAAGCGATCGAGGGCTTCATCCTTCAGAGCGTGACGAACAGAGGAGAAAGAAAGGCGGGCCCAGAGAGTAGCTGACGAGTCAGAAACGCACAGAATTCTGTAGAAATCTCACCAATTTCCGAGTCTTTTCGAGCATCCAGAGCCTTAGCAAGTTCATCATTGACCGGAACCTTGCGAGGGGCGTGAAAAATGGTTTCGAGTTCATGGGGAACCTCGACAAGCCCCTCGGAATAATCAGAAGGTGGCACAGGGGACTTATTACCAGGAGAATTTTGATTTTCAACGATGGTACCGTGTTCGGACTCGACAGATTTCGCAGGAGATGGGTTCTCACCAGTGGCAGATGGCCCTGCCCCCCCTTCGAAGTCGATATATTGCTCGATGACCTCGTCATCGAGAAGAGACGATTGTTGATCGCGAGAAGGGCCGGATTGATATCGATCCTTAATGGTGTCGAGAGCCCTTCGAGAAGCGTCAACCAATGGAGTTTGAGAGGGAACTGGCGCTTGGGAAGTAATTCTCATTCTTTTCGTTTGACGCATGAGAAGCTCGGGGTCGACGTCAGGTAGGATTGCCGTAGTAGAGGCCCGAGTTTGACGAGAAGAGATAGACGGGGACAACTATCTCGTCAGCCAGTGAGAAATAGGAGGATATACATCGAATTCGAAAGGAATTGCTTACAGTACGCTTAGACATGCTCACAGACAGGTCAGAGTTGGAAGGATGCGCTAAGATATAAGTAAGATATGGATGGATAATGATAGATAAGTGAAAAGAACGACGAACAAGAGGAAAAGAAGGAATGAGGAGGAAAGAAGAAGAGAGAGGCGGAAAGAAACTGGGTCAGTAATTTCTCGGTCACATTGGAGGTCCGTGCGGGTGACGTGTTTCATGGCAACCGTCACACTATCGTGGGTGTGACGTCAGGGCGCACCAAAGGTGTCTCAGAGCAATCCATCTGAATCACCTAGTTACAGAATTCAGGATCCTCGGCGAGGATCCTTGAGACAGGGGGGGAAACTTGTTACGGAGTAACAACGAATCGAGAGAACTCCATCGAGTTCGACGGATTAGGAAGGAGAACGGAGGGAGTGGGAGGCAGTGCTGCAGTAGGTAGGGACGGGTTTTCCCTTTTCGAGATTTCCCCACTGGGTTTGCTCAAAAGCGGTTTTTCACCTGTCCGAGTATGTACATAGACGCTTGCAGTAGGAACTGAGAGGAGGACACGGATACCTGTAGACAGTATATAGTACAATCAGCAAAGTACCAACTTTGCTGATTCTTCAATATCATTCTTTGGCTACATCGATTGCAGAGGAGACACGATCCATTAGCACCAGAGCCCCTAGATTTCCACGAGACATCCATCGAGTTCGACCCAACCTGCGACCTAGTCGTCGTGTTTCCAGTACCGTTACAGGTAGGGACAATGGGAGCAGAAGTACGGCGAAGTTAGACGGAGTTAGGCTAGGTAGGGACAATGGAAGCAGAAGTGCGGCGATGTTAGGCGGAGTTAGTCGAAGGAGGAAGAGGATGGCCGAGGACTCGGGGAAGTTGGACGAAGTGCGTTGAAGTACGTCAAAGCGCGAGAGGGTTGGATGAACGTCTAGGAGGAATAGATAATATTAGCTGAGAAGATCGCTCAAGTTCTTCAGCGATCCTTGATTGTTGTCAGTAGTAAAAGACAGATAGAGATAGCTATATACAATCGAGATACATCGCCATCAGTAGAACCAAATCCCAGTTAGAGTAACTACGCCGAAGTACGCCGTAGTTACACTCCTTTCGACGTCTGCGCCCTCCTGGTTGGGTGAGACATCGAATTAGGACCACCAAGTTAGCCGAGGTTCGTCGACCGTCGGTCTATTGGAAAGAAGTTATTCGACGGCCGTGACAGTATCAAGGATCGCTCTTACCGACGACCCGTGCGAACCTCGGAGAAGTACGAAGATTCAATGGAACCAGATAGGAGAGTTACACGAGGCATGAGTAGGGACGGAGACAGGATGGAGGAGAACGAGAGGAGGGCACTGGAGGAGCTTAGCAGAGCGATGGGGCAGCAGCTTGGAGTGGAGGATAGTGTGGGGGGATCAATTCAAGGAGATGAGTTCGTGCCACCAGTGTTTTCTAATCCTCCTACCCCTTCGGATAATGCTCTCCCACCTATAGGATCCCCAGTTGGATCGGATCAAACCCCGCGGGCAGAAAACACGGGAAGTACGGCGAACTTGGGAGAAGAAGGTACCCAAGGGGTGATGCTGGCCTTGATGCAGATGGTGGCGAATATGAACAAAGACATGATGGAAGAGAGAAGGCGTAGGGAGGAGTGGGAGCAGAGAAGAGAAAAGGAGACGGTGGGCGGCATTGCAGAAGGGATATCAGAAGGGGTGAGGTACGCCATGGGACGGCAAACTTCGGCGACCCCAAGCGTAGTTGGCGAACAACGGAAGGGGATAAAACTGCCTAATCCGGACTTCCGGAGAGGAGAGAGGAACAAGTTGACCGCATTTCTGTCGGAATGTGAAATCCATTACGAACTGAACTCTCATCTTTTCCCCAACGACACCAAGAAAGTCTTCTTCATGATCTCTCATTTACGCGAAACACCTCTTCTCGCCGTCCAACCCGATCTTGCTAAACGACCTCTTCCTGACTACCTTAGGGAGTATGATCAATTCGTTAAATATCTCAAGACAAACTTTGGTGACCCGGATGAAGAAGGAACCGCAGCTCGACTGCTTAACGATCTAAGGCAGACTGGGTCAGCTTCGGAGTACTTCTCCGCCTTTCAACGACATGTGGCGATACTCAAGTGGTCTGATGACGGAAACCTGGTTGACCGAGCCAAGAAAGGGTTGAAACCACACCTCCTAGATGAAATTGCTAGACATGGTAAATCTTTTGGGACTGTCAAGGAGTTATTGGAGTTTGTTATTCCCATGGACAACAGGTTGTGGAGAAGGAAAGTGGAGAAGGATGCGGAAAAGAAGAGGGAGACGGGGGTAAAGAAAGTGTTAGTTGTGGATAGCCAGAGGATGGAGAGAAAAGAGGAGAAGAGAGGGGAAGGGAGGCAAACTTCGGCGCAGTCTGCAGTGCAAGCGACTATTACGTCGACGCAGGTCAAGAACATTCCGTCAAATGCCAACGAACTTCGCCGACAATGGCCTAGGCCACCTCCTGAACTGAGGGAGACAAGGAGGAAGGAAGGGAAGTGTACTGAATGCGGGGAGAGGGGACATTGGTTGAGGGACTGCCCGGTGAGGGCAGCGAAGGTAAAGGTCGGATGGTTGCCGCCGTGGGAGGAGAAGTTCGGCGAACGTGGTGGAGGATCGGGGGGTAACGCAGTACCTCTGGGACAGAGGAGGAACTTGAACGCAGTTGGGGGAGATGGAGAGATGGAAGAGGACCAGGGAAAAGAAGGGGACCTGTCGCAGTAGGCGAGGCTCGGCGGGTCCGCCATATTCTCTCGGCCACCATTCCTAAAACCAGAAAAGAGACACAGCTGATGAAGCCAGAGGATTGTGAATACAAAAATACACCACTCAGTACCCCTTGTTCATGCAATGTCGATAGTCATCTCCTCATCCCTTCCACTTCTAAAGATCAACCTAAATCAGCCATTTTCGTTAATGGAATTAAACTAACTACGCTCTGGGACACTGGAGCTACTTGTTCATATATAAGTCCTAGAGCAGCGGCGAGGATTGATGCGAAGAGGATGCGATACCAGGTGAGCGTACCCGTTCACATGTTTGATGGCTCGGTTAGTGTCGCTGGACCTATCACCGAGTTTGTCGAAGTCGGTTTCAGTTTGACGAAGGACGCCGAAGTGCGATCTGTTCGTCTCGATGTAACAACACTCTGCGATGCAGATGTTGTGATAGGGTGGGACTGGATGAGGAAGGAAGGGGTTGTTCTTGATGGAAGAGACAACTCGGTAAAGTTCCCCATTCCGAGACCACCAAGTGCGGCGAAGTTAGCAGCCATAGGGCTGCCAACTCCGACGGACGCGATAGATCTCCGAGACAAAGATGACCAGGATGAACTGAGTCCGGAGGAACAGGAGGAATTGTATCAGGTGGTTCCTGAACAATATCACCCGTTCATTGATGTGTTTAACCCGAGGAAGGGAGGTGAAGAATTACCTCCCTCAAGGGAATATGATCTGGAATTTGAGCTTAAGGAGGGGGCGAACCTGAAGGTTGCTCCACTCTACTCACTCGGAGAAGATCAGAGAAGTGCGCTGAGAGACATCCTAGATCGCGAAATATCGGCCGGAAGAATTCGACCCAGTAATTCGCCCTACGGATCACCGATGTTCTTGGTACCGAAGAAAGCAAAGGGTCAATGGCGAATGGTCATTGACTACCGAAAGTTAAACGAAGCAACGATACCCGATGCCTATCCACTGCCTCTGATCGGTCAGATAACCAAAGAGCTGGGAAAAGCGAGGTATTTCAGCAAGTTATATCTGATTGGAGCTTATCAACTCCTACGGGTAAAGGAAGGACACGAGCACTTGACGGCGTTCAGGACTCAGTACGGTATGTTCGAGTCTCTTGTTGTTCGAGATGGTCTGCGAAATGCTCCTGCTGTATTCCAGCATTTTCTGAATGAAAGCTTCAGAGAACTGTTGGGGAAGGGAGTGGTTGTCTACATAGATGATATACTCATCTATGGTCAGACGTTGGAAGAATTGAGAGGAACTATGGCGAAGGTGTTCGAAGTTCTTCGAAGGTCGAATCTGTTCGTCAAGGCTAGTAAGTGTGAGTTTGAAAAGGATTCGGTAGTCTTCTTGGGTTTTGTGGTCTCACGGGAGGGAGTTTCTAGTAATCCAGAGTACATCGACGCTGTTGTGTCTTTTCCCCGTCCCAAGAACCTAAGGGAGAGCAGAGGATTTATGGGAGTCGTTAGTTATTATCGGCGCTTTGTCCCCAACTTCTCCAGGATTGCTAAACCGATCAATGATCGCACAAGAAAGGATGTACCGTTTGTCTGGGGTATGGAGCAGGAAAGAGCTTTTAAAGAATTGAAGGATAGAATGTGTAGGGCCCCGGTATTGGCTCACTTTGATCCTTCGTTGAAGACATTACTACAGACAGATGCCTCGTTCTTCGGGTGGGGCTTCATAATATCGCAGGTGAACGAGTTAGGACAAGAACATCCGGTAGCTATCGAGTCAGGAGCGTTTCAAGCGGCGCAGTTAAACTATACGGTAGGCGAGAAGGAACTACTAGCTATCGTTGAGGCTTTTAGAAGAAGGAGACACTTACTGTTACAGGTAGAGACTACAGTTCTCACGGACCACTTGAACTTGACATACTGGATGGAACCGAAGCAGTTAAGCCCGAGGCAGGGCAGGTGGGTCGAAGAGCTTTCTAACTTTAGGTTTAAGATGGTGTATCGACCTGGGAAACAAGCTACACTGCCGGATGGACTATCGAGAAGAGCAGACTACCACTCTGGAAAAGGAAGTACTATGGTGCAAGAGAGCAACCTTATTCAAGGGTTGCCGAAGTTCGACGAACTCGACGGCACTAGCTGTGGGTTACGACACCTACTTCGTGCTTTGCAAGGGACAAAGGAAGTAAGAGACAATGACCTTATTGATCCCATGGATCTGATTGTTGGCATACAGGAAGATGAAGAAGTGGAGGCGGTTAGGAAGGAGTTATTAGGAGTCATTTGCGCTGAGTGTTCTCATCCAGCGTGTCACGATGATGTGCAGGAACTAGGATCCATCACCGAACTACGCCGTAGTTCGCGGTCCCCTCTAATACTTCGTGGGGGGTGGACCCCAAGAGGTTTCCTCGCATTCGACGATCGCACTTATGTGCCGGACTACGCCGACGCCCGACTAAAGATCATGAAGATGCGACATGACTCGGCATTGGCTGGTCACCCAGGTTCGGCGAAGACTCTTGAACTAGTCCTAAGGGATTACGTTTGGGTTGGAGTGAGAAAGGATGTTGAGGACTACATCGCTGGTTGTGCGGTATGTCAGAGAGCAAAGACTAACAGACAGAAACCCCATGGAGAGCTTAAACCATTGCAAGTGGCTGCTAAACCCTGGTCAAGCATCTCGATGGATTTCATCGAAGAGCTTCCGAATTCCCATGGAAATAATTCCATCCTGGTAGTGGTGGACCGATTGACCAAATGGGCCATTTTTATCCCAACCACGACGAAGTTAACCGCAGCTGGACTATCGGAGCTGATAATGGACTATGTGGTGGCCCAGCATGGGTTACCAGAGAGTATAGTATCGGACAGAGGATCGAAGTTTACTTCGAAGTTCTGGAAGAACTTGACCGATAGTCTCGGCATAAGACTACATCTTTCTACTGCGTATCATCCACAGACTGATGGACAGACCGAACGAACCAACCAGTCCCTGGAATTATACCTTCGGATCTTCACTTCCTACCAGCAGAACGACTGGTCGAAGCTGCTTGCTTGAGCTAGCTTTGCTTACAACAACACCCATCACTCCGCGATAAACAAGACCCCATTCTGCGCGAACTATGGGTACCACCCTCGATGGGCTGAAGAGATTAAGGCTAGTGAAGTCGAAGTACCTGCTGCTACAATAGCAGTAAAAGACCTAACCGAAATACGTAAGGAATGTATTGAGGGGATTGAAAAGGCTAATGAGAAGTACGCCGAAGGATACAATAGGAAACACCGAACTACGCCGAGCTTCGTGGAAGGGGACCTAGTGATGCTGTCATTAGAGAACATCAAGACTAAAAGACCAATGAAGAAGTTAGATGTGAAGCAAAGTGGGCCGTACAAGGTAGTACGGCAGGTAGGTTCTCATGCTTGTAAATTGGAATTACCAGGAACGATGGCAGGTATCCATGATGTATTCCATGTTTCATTGCTTCGCCCCTATCATCCTCCAGTATTCCCTGGTCAGCAAGCTGAACCACCTGGCCCGGTAGAGGTAGATAACGTAGGAGAATCGTGGGAAGTAAAGGACATCGTGGACTCTAGAGTAAATAAGAGGTCAGGAAAGTTAGAGTACCTAGTAGAGTGGTTAGGTTACGAAGGAACAGACGATTCGGTATCATGGGAACCGGTAGAGAACGTTGATGGAGCTGATGACATATTGGCGAAGTTCCACGAACTTCATCCTACTAAGCCGAAGGAAGGGCGACTGCGGAGGGCTAGGAGGTAGAACGTACTGCATACAAGATAGGATTACAGCTACGTACCGTTCACTTCTCCTTCTCCTTACCCTTTCCTTTTCCTTTCTCTTTCGCTCTACTCGGTCCCGCGGGATTGGTGTGGAGAGTGCCGATGGCCGAAGGTAGATCGAGACTGTCAGGGGGGAAGGCAGTAGAGAGAGAAGCATTCCATGCCCGATTCATAGCCCCAAAGAAATCACCGAAGTCCTGGACATCGCGAGCAGCTTGCATGCTCGGAGTCCTCCACAGGGAACGTATGGTCCTAAGACACTCGAAAGCGAGACTGAGGAGGTCAAGAGCAGTCTGAGCAGAAGCAGGGACACGAGAACTACTCCGGGGGCCTAACCAGCCGATGGACGGGGGTGGCTCGTACGCCATGGGAGTAACAAGGAAAGGGGTGTCGTACAATCTTCGACGAACATCGGCTATCTCAGTAAGACTTCGGCGAGAGACGTCCGCTAACCTCGTCCTTGCTTCCTCGTTCAGATCCCCACCGTTGATTACATCTACTAACGCCGCAGTAAGGTTATTCAAGGCGTTGGTTTGACGAGTGGAGAAGTCAAGCAAGAGAGATGTATCACGTCGAGCGACGTCAAGCTGAGTGGTGAGGCCGAGAACGAGAGACCGATACATAGCAAATTCCTTTTCATCCTCCGGAATATGAGCGTCCAGGGAGATGCGAGGGTGGACGAAGGACAACCGAGGAGCAGAGGGCCCAGCACGCTGAGTACTTCATCTTCCACATCACCACCTTCAAAGACGACCTCTTTCTCCTTCCTTTTCCCTCTTGATTTCTTTAATGAAGACTTTGGAGTCTTCTTGGAAGCGGGGGACTCTGTCACGGCCGTCGAATAACTTCTCTCCAATAGACCGACGGTCGACGAACCTCGGCTAACTTGGTGGTCCTAATTCGATGTCTCACCCAACCAGGAGGGCGCAGGCGTCGAAAGGAGTGTAACTACGGCGTACTTCGGCGTAGTTACTCTAACTGGGATTTTGTTCTACTGATGGCGATGTATCTCGATTGTATATAGCTATCTCTATCTGTCTTTCACCACTGACAACAATCAAGGATCGCTGAAGAAGTTCAGCGATCTGTAAACTATCTATACTTCCCCTCTCTTCTCGTAGAACGTCCCTCAACCCCTGTACAGCCTCGCGCTCAGTCCCCTTCGTTCAACTTCGCCGTACCTCGCCATATCCCCGGTATCCTACTCCGACTAACTTCGCCTAACTTCCCCTACTGCACTCTCCCTCGGTTTCCTTCCCCTAACTTCGCCGTAGTTCTCCGTTGGTCGGGGTTGTTGTGACTAATAATCCCTAGGTACTCGTAACTTTGTCGTAGTTGGTCTCAGTGCTTCGGGATGGTGGTGGATAGTGGTTCGGTGATAGTGAAAGGAGGGTCGGTGATGGTGGTTGTCAGGGATGTCACGACATGGTTCGTGACAGACTCGGTGACAGGGGCGGCCGCTGGGGTGGCCGGAGGAGCAGAAGGACGGCGACTTCGGGTGCCGTGGGCCGGAGGAGAAGTCACCACGGGAGAGGACGGACGAGAGGCCGAAGGGCGACGGGAGGACGATGGAGGAGCAGCCGGGAGACGCGACGGGCCGGCCACAGGAACGAAGGGCGACGGCGAAGGAGGCGACGAGCGGGAGGCCGGCGAGGTACGGCGAACCGACCGGAGAGACGAAGATGGTACCCGCGAACGGGGGACAGACGCTGGAGTCTGGGGAGGGGGGAAAGGCGAAGAGACGGAGGGACGGGGCGGGACGTCCCGAGCAGAGGAAACGGGACAGAAGGAGCAGGGACCAGATGTGCATGAAGCACAACGGAGGGCTTTGTTGTGTGGCCTGACTGCCTTGAGGCAGGGCCAGTTTGGACGATTATACGTGATAATCTCACGTCTACTAATTAGCAGGAGTAACTTCGGTGTAGTACGAAAAGGTGGACTCACCGACAACGATCACACGCTTCATCAACACCAACCGCGACCCAACGTCCAGGCTCGGACTTCATCTTCTCCCACAAATACTCTTCTTCCCGCAATGATCTCTTCACCCGTTTGGGCGAAGGCTCCCCTCTGGGAGAAGGAGGGGGAGCAGCAACGGCGGCGGCGACGGCAGGGTGGTTGACGGCAGCAGCAGGACTAGTGGCGGCGGCAGCGGCGATGGCGTCGGCGGGGGGGAGAACCCCGGAAGAGGAGGAAGAGGAAGAGGGAAAAGAGGAAGAAGAGGAAGAGGAAGAAGAGGAAGAAGAGGAAGAAGAGGAAGAAGAGGAAGAAGAGGAAGAAGAGGAAGAAGAGGAAGAAGAGGAAGGAGAGGAAGAAGAGGAAGAAGAGGAAGAAGAGGAAGAAGAGGAGAGAGAACGGTGTCGTTTCTGGCCCACGATTTGGGCAGGGGGGGGGAACATGAACGGCTGCGAGTTAGCAATGTCTTGGAGAACTAAAGAACAGATAAACAAGGCCAAGTTCGGCGAAGGTGTGAGAGGGTGGACGAAGGACTCACGCTCAGAACTATCTACGTCGTTGTCCTCTACACTAATCACCTCCACATCATCATCCGGGTATTCCTCCAACTCGCTTTCGCCCTCACTATCAATCCTACGCTCCCGATCTTCATCATCCTCACTTTCTTCGGTGTCGGGCCCATCACTCGACTCCGAGCCCCCACTGAGCGAGTCCTGGTCGGACGAGGACGGAGACTCACCAGGACGAAAGGCGGGCGTCCTACGGCGAGGGCCGGGAGGACCGGATACGGGGACAAGAAAACCAGACACGGGGGAGGGAGAACCAGGGGGCGGAGAAGCGGAGCGAGGAGGCGAGGCAGCGCCAGACGGCTCCCCCAGGGAGAGAGTGCCGAGGCCAAGGGAGGAGACTTGGCGAGATCTGTCGCCGAAAGAAACTGAACATCAGCCAAGTTCGGCGAGGTGAGGTCAGTATCGATAAAAAACTCACGAGCAGATGACACCATACCACCAAAGTTCCTCATGGCGGCGAAAGAGTTGGGAGTGGGAGTAGAGGGAGCCATGCCGTTAAGGTAACAAATCTGTTTTCTAGGTAAGAGAGGTAAATAGTTTTGAAAAAAGATGGGGAAAAGAGAGAAACTCGACGAACTGCTCAATATTTAGTATGATCAGACCTACCCCCCTTCGTCGTCAACATGCAGCAAACTTCGCGTTTCATCAACAAAAGACAACGCAGGGACGATCAAAATTCCCACGCTATAGTGTCTCATCTCAATATAAGCGAGGGTTACTTCGACAAACAACGGTGTTGTTTGGTTACCATCCGGGAAGCGTGTCTCACCTACAAAAGACACAGGGCTTCTTACGGCAAACCTCGACGAAGTTAGTGCGGCGCAAAGAGCAGAAGGGCGAAGGATAGCTATGGAGAAGTAGAGAATGAGGGTACTACGCTGCTAAGTTTTCTTGCCACAGTAGAGGTGTAATCGCTCACGAGGACGTTCGCGGCTAAAGAAGGGGGCTACTGTCACGGACTACGTCGTGACACCTCGATTATTCCACCACCTCGATTATTCCACCAACAATGACCCTCCTTTGACCATCAAAACCCCCATCACGCCTTAACCTTTTTACTCTACACGTAACTCAGGACATCTGAGACCAAGTACGACGAAGTTAGACGGAGTTAGGCTAGGTAGGGACAATGGGAGCAGATGTACGGCGAAGTTAGACGGAGTTAGGCTAGGTAGGGACAATGGGAGCAGAAGTACGGCGAAGTTAGACGGAGTTAGGCTAGGTAGGGACAATGGAAGCAGAAGTGCGGCGATGTTAGGCGGAGTTAGTCGAAGGAGGAAGAGGATGGCCGAGGACTCGGGGAAGTTGGACGAAGTGCGTTGAAGTATGTCAAAGCGCGAGAGGGTTGGATGAACGTCTAGGAGGAATAGATAATATTAGCTGAGAAGATCGCTCAAGTTCTTCAGCGATCCTTGATTGTTGTCAGTAGTAAAAGACAGATAGAGATAGCTATATACAATCGAGATACATCGCCATCAGTAGAACCAAATCCCAGTTAGAGTAACTACGCCGAAGTACGCCGTAGTTACACTCCTTTCGACGTCTGCGCCCTCCTGGTTGGGTGAGACATCGAATTAGGACCACCAAGTTAGCCGAGGTTCGTCGACCGTCGGTCTATTGGAAAGAAGTTATTCGACGGCCGTGACAAACAAGTACGACAGTTGGTAAGCGCAATCATGAAGATATGCAAATGCGGCCATGGTGATATGCAAATGCGGCCATGGTGATATGTAAACATATGACGATATGTAGAGATAGGAGAAAGAGAAGAGTAAGTGGTTGCGTTGAAATTGAGTGGGGAAAAGGGCACAAGTGAATCCACTTGGAAGAATGAGAAGAATGAGGAGAACAAGAGGAATGAGGAGAACAAGAGGAACAACAAGAGGAAGAAGAAGAAAGGAAGGAATGAGTGAAATGAAGATGAAAAATACTCACACAACTTGCCACCCATTATACCCACATACATCTTCTTTCCATACTTTGTTTTCTTCAGAGATCAATTATCATATGTTTTCACCAATTACTGACCAAGTTCTTGATACTGGCCTCGACTTCAACCTTGTCCTCAACATAGAATCTCTTCGACACCTTGGGCCCTACTATCGTCATCGGTCAAACCCTCGCGATTCTATTCAGTTTCGAACTATCCAAACTTGTTTGATCCCACTTCAGTGTTACCCTTTGTACCAGGGACAACTTCAAGGGGTCAATCAGGACCATGGGTCAAACAAACGGAAATGTCACGAGACCAACTAACCAGCATTGGGACGATATAACAGTGCCCTTCAGAGGCAGCGGTCTAAACCACTGTGCTAAAAGGCCTATTAACCGGCGGTTACTGCATACCGCCGGTCGCTGGTTAAATACCCAACCCATCCTAACACTATCACTATCAAACTGTCTTGTCACTTCGTGACAGGAAAAAAGGAACAACAAGAAATTCTCTGGGATCAAGACGTGAAAAACCGCTAGAACCGTCGGGACAATGGATGGGAAACCTCAATGATCGTTCATCATCTCGTAGTCAGTGGAGGAAAAAAAATTGGCCGACGAACACATGCATGTCAATGGTGACCTACTGACCCTCATGCCTCCACAACGGCGCAACCTACCAAAAATGCGCACAACCACAGCACTTTTTGATCCTGTGCAGACGTTTTCCAGTTACCCTGACGTCCGTACCATTCGATCCACATGTCCAAATCAGGCACGGTAAGGTACTGAACAAAAGTGTAAGAAGTGATTGGATACGCCTGAAGCAAAGTCAGCGGGGTACAAGACTATAAGGTCGAAAGGGGTGAAAAAACAGTAGTAAAAAAGAAAGGAAAAGAAAGATGACGAGGTGACTCACGGTGCGAAGTACACCCTGTGGATGTGATCCGGAATGTATGGTGGACGGAACAGGAATCATCGACTGCCTACCAGCGGTCAATCGCGAGTTTGCCGTCTGCAAATTTGTCAGCAAGACCCCAAGAGGGAAGAGAGACAAAAACAAGCAACTGGAAGAGGAGGGGGGGGGGAGGATTCAGACGTAATGTTCAGATACTCACTTGGGATCGGACTTGTCAATGATTATCCCCCATCTGCTTCAAATTTTTCTCCACGACGGCCATCTTCTTTGACAGTGTCGTAAGATTGCTCTTTACTCCGGTCATGTCTGTCTTGAGGGAAGCAACATCCGTCTTGAGCGTGGCAACGTCCGTCTTGAGCGAGGTAACGTCCGTCTTGAGCGAGGCAACGTCCGTCTTGACGGAGGTCATGTCATTCCTGACCGTCGTCAGATCGATGGTGAGTCGGTTGAGGGACACCATGATCTCGTCTTTGAAAGCGGCAAGAGCGGGCATCAGGGCAGCGCCATCGACTTGGACGGGAGGGACAGCCACAGAGATCAGTCAAAGATGCGACCCAAAGCAACGAACGACTCACCATGGTTGGCCGACGACAGGTTCCACAAAAAAGCTACACAATCTAACGCCATGACATCTCTCTCATGATCCTGATCGGCGAGAACAGAGATGCTGTGAGTATAGACAAAAGCCTGACGCATTGCTCTCGGGGGGGTGGGGATGGGAACACCGTCTGCGAGGTAGTCTTTGAAGTCGGCAACAAAGTGCATGTGTGCTTTCATGCTTTCAGGGATGGGTGTGTTGACCATGATGATATGTACGCGGGCTGCCTGTCAGATCACGACCTTTACACACACACAAATGTATGAATGAACAAATGTATGGATGAACAAACGTATGAATGAACAAACGTATGCACAATGGCTTGACAGAGAGGTAGGACCGGTTCCGCAGTCAACAGAGAAGCTGTGTCAAAGTCAACGAGGTGGATCCTTCGTATACTCGAATCATTGAGAGAATGTGCCCGACCGGACCCTGAATCCAGCGGAGGTAGAATGCATGAGTAAGCGATGGCCGATGGCCGAGGCACCACTCGGTGGCAAAGGATCCTCGGTGGCAAAAAATGAAAGGGATAAATAAGCGGTGAGTGGTTTTTCAAGCGCCCACCATTGAACTCAGTGAAGCCCTGGCCGATCAAAAATTAAGTGAGGGGATTAAATAAGGTACCACGCGCGTGAACTGCCTTTTGATTTCGACTCCCTCCCCCACCCTTCGACCCCTCCCCCACCTTTGCATGCCTACCTGCCCCTTTTCCATCACGCACCTAACTGCAACCCCCACCCGACACATCAAGTCCTCAACTGGCGCTTCCAGTTCCGTGCGTCTACTACAGCTGTGAGTCAATTTCATGCATGTATAACACATGGATGCTGATGCTTAGGTCTCGACACTATGGATATCCATGCATTGCTCAACCCTGAGCCACCTACAATTCGCCATCCTGCACACAACATGCATGCACTGCTCAACCCACTCCCGGGCCCTGTGGTGAGTAACATACTTCATGCTTGCTTGCTTGAGGCTTGCTGATATCAACAGATTTGCCAGCCCGCACAGCCCCCCAACCCCCGGCCTCTTTATGGGGCGTAGCGCATATCCCTACGTCCCCGCTTTGAGCTGCGTTGGGCACCCACACCCTGCCAGTACTGCGGCATTCCAAGATTCACCTCCGAGACCCCAGGTTTCTGCTGCGGGCGTCAAGGATCCAAGGCTGCACAGTACCAGCCCCTCCCTCCTTACCCCGACTATATGGCCCTGGTCCTGGATGATCCCAATGTGTCGCTGTCACGAGACCAACTAACCAGCATTGGGACGATATAACAGTGCCCTTCAGAGGCAGCAGTCTAAACCACTGTGCTAAAAGGCCTATTAACCGGCGGTTAATCGTAACCGTCGGTCGCTGGTTAAATACCCAACCCATCCAACTCTAACCAAACTGTCTTGTCACTTCATGACATTATGCCTTCCCTTTCAGCCCCATCTGGGGCCCCAACAGGGATGGGCACGATAGGCCGAAAACTTACTCCAACTCTCGGGAGGTTTTCCAAGTAGGTCTGGGTTACCCCAGCTCTGTCTGGGAGTCAAACCCAGGACCCTACCCGCAACCGCCGGTTAATCTGTCACGAGACCAACTAACCAGCATTGGGACGATATAACAGTGCCCTTCAGAGGCAGCAGTCTAAACCACTGTGCTAAAAGGCCTATTAACCGGCGGTTTATCGTAACCGTCGGTCGCTGGTTAAATACCCAACCCATCCAACTCTAACCAAACTGTCTTGTCACTTCGTGACAGTCGCATGACTCCCGCAAGCTCAACCTCATCTTCTCTTTTGTGGCCATCCAAACTAGCGGGCCATTCCCCAACAACAACGTGCCTCTTTCGTTCTTTGCCGTCCAGGGGAGGGTGTATCACCAGCACAGAGCAACACACAATGATTCCGCCCTCAGGTGGTACCTCCTTGATGGCGCTGAGGAAGCAATGCGCCCTTTCCCCAACTTCCACCTCCCTGCCTTCTGGATACAGGCCGTTCAGCGTATGATGCTGTCCATCAACCCCTTTGCGATCCGCTTCATCCACCTCCGCCAACTCCCCAGTGAAGAACGACCGGAGATGACTGTCATTGTCAGAGACCCTGGCCCTGCTAGGGAGGTCGCCGCGGTCATGTTCATACAGAACACTGCAAGGGGTGAGGTGCAGCCTTGCAGCCTATCAATCACACCCCGCCGACTGCCGGATGGTACCATTGAACATGATGTGGAAGGAAACCCTATTGGAGGGAACTCAGTGTTTGTACCCACGTGGTCCAGGTTCTGGGAGCCGCTCGCCTATCCTCTCCTCTTCCCTCATGGCTCCCTTGGGCATGGTTGGGAGCCCGACCAGGAGCAGGATCCCACTATCCTTTGGCATGTACGCCTCCGCCTCCTGCGGGAGCCTCGCTTTGTGATCTTTGGGCGCCTCACCTGTGAACATGTCATAGACATGTGGTCACGCTACCTGGAAAATGCGCTGTACTTCATTGCCACACGCCAGAGCGCCGCAAGGGCACCAACAGATGGTCGGATCCGTGATGGAGCAGCGGAAGCCATGGATGGAGAAGAAGACACAGTGCCGGACAATCAGAACATCTACCTCCCTTCCTCATTTGTTGGGGGTCGTGCATGGACAGAGGCCAACGTTGCAAATTGCCTAGCCCTTGCGGCAACATACGGTCAGCCCACCCTATTTGTCACCGTCACCTGCAACCCCCACTGGCCCAAAATCGCCGAAGCACTGTGCCCCGGTCAGGACTTCACTGAGCAGCCCGTCATTGTTGCTCGCGTGTTCCACGAGAGACTCCGCCACATCATGAAGGACCTCCGAAACCTCTTCCCCGACATTGGACCTGCTCTTTACTGGATCAAGGTCATTGAGTTCCAGAAGCGTGGCCTCCCTCATGCTCACATCCTCCTCCGTTATCCACGCGACCTCATCACCCCAGAGGCAATCGATTCTGTGGTCTCCACGTCCATTCCCCTTGAGCCACATGACCACGAGTTGGTCAACCGGTTCATGATCCACCGTCACAACCCAGCCGCTCCCAGCCGATACTGTCAGCGTGAAGTCAATGGGGAGCTCATCTGTCGCTTTGGGTTCCCACACGCGTTGCAGCCGACAACCACCATGGATAATCTCGGTAGGGTTCAGTACAGACGTCTCAACCGAGGTGACAAGTGGGTTGCTTCCTACAACATTGAGCTCCTCCCACGTCACCAGTGCCACATCAATGTTGATGTTGCCGGAACGTCTGCCCTCTTTCAGTACCTCTTCCAGTATGTTCACAAGGGGCCTGTCAAGGATACTGCCCACCCTGGGACAGAGGACAAAGGACAAGGGGACAAGGACTAGGAGTGACAAGGAATATACTAAGTTAGCAAGATTGAGTCCAACAAGGAATGGGACTGTGACCCAAGGAATGTCTCTGGCTTGTCTTACAAGGGACTGGAGTGGACTGGACTGCACTCCAAAAGGGTGGCAATGGAAATGACTTTTGATCAAGAACTAAAGAAGATTACAAAGTACAAGATAGGGTTTATATAGACAAATCAGCCTTTTCCAAGAGGCTCGTGCAGACCTGCGGAATACGAGCGCTCTGAGCCGTCCTGCACTGTCCTGCATGCATTGCCTTGCATCCCACCGATAACCACTGATATCCTACAATGCCATATCTGTGTTTACCTACGTCCTACTATGACATCCTACGGGATGCGCCGGAAGTCGCTCGACTTTGTCGAAGGTGTTCGGTGAGGAACTATGAGGAGCTATGCAGAACATAGAAGTGCTGCGAGAACAAGAGACTGAGAGATTATGCCTTAGCAGGCATTAGAACAGAGGAACTAGAGACTAGAGAATTACTGGGGACTTATGCCTTGCAGGCATGGGAGCTAAGCACCGACATACTAAATGATACTTGGAGTTTATGCCTGATAGGCATGAGAGCAGAGGTGAAATATCAAAGACACGAGAGTGGAGGTTGGACTTGATTTGCGCAACAAGGAACATGTGATGGCGTGATTCATGACAGGGCCAGACTACTCTTCGGTGGCACTCACCTCCGGCGAAGTTTACAATGAGGCGGACCACTTTCAGAGGGGTCGTCACCTGGCGGCCTGTGAAGCCACATGGAGGATTCTGGGCTACAACATCTCCGACAAGGACCCCGGTGTGGAATGCCTCCCGATCCACCTCCCCGGCCGCAACACCATCCAGTATGGGACGACTCGAGGTGAGGCCGGGTCCATGTCACCTCTCCTGCGCTATTTTCACCGCCCGTCGGAACTCCTCACAGTGCTCTCACCGGGCGAGCAACACAACCTTGAATTCGACAACCTCACCATGTGCGACTACTTCCGCTACTGCCGGCTCGCCACGTGGGGTTACATACCGTCTGAGGGGGTTCCTGTTCATGAAGAGACGGATCTACCTGCCGGCCAGGTCCCCAAGGCAGTTTCCCCAGGCAAGGGCGCCACGTCACTCGCCTCGCTGTGGTGAAGGCATCAAAGGGAGAGCTCTTCTACCTCGGAGCCCTGCTGGGTGCTCGCCCTGCTCGATCATTTGACGACCTGAAGTTGGTTGATGGTGTGGCATATGATACGTTTCCGGAGGCGGCAAGCCAGCTGGGGCTGTTTGTGACTGAGAATGAGGCTCAAATGGCATTGAGGGAGGGTGTTGAAGGGTTCTCCACCCCCGCCACGCTGCGTGCCCTCTTTGTTGACCTCCTCATCAATGATGCGGAGAGCCCGCTCCTGCTTTGGGAAGAGTACGGAGATGTCATGGCCAACGACTTCACCCTGCACGCTCACAACGATGTCAACAGGGGAAGGGAGAGGGCATTGCAGGAGATTGGCCGCATGTTGGGGGAACACGGGAAGTCGCTTGCTGACTTTGGACTCCCGGTGCCAGATGAGTTTGAAGGGGAGGTAGCTCACCATATGGGACTGTACGCGGACCGACGGTTGGAGCTCCGAGAAAATGCTGTCAACCGTCTTCATGGGATGAACATGGAGCAGAGGGCCATCTTCCAGCTGATTGATTCTGCCGTGTCAGAAGGACAATCAACCTACGTGTTCATCAACGGGAAAGCTGGACGGGGGAAGACTTACTTGGTGGCGGCACTTCTGGACAAGTTCCGCTCTGAGGGACGAATACCGTTGGTTGGTGCTTCATCGGCATTTGCTGCTGTCCTATATGAAGGTGGCACAACAATCCACTCCCTGTTCAAGGTCCCCGTCAACGAGCGCAACGAGGAGCTGGAGTCTATGGTCAGGTTGGGCACAGCAAGAGCGGACCTCATACGGGAGGCATGCTGCTTGTTCTGGGATGAGGCCCCGATGGCAAACAGCAGTACTGGCATGTGTGGACGCCCTCCTCCGTCAGCTGGGGGATCAACACCGGCCTTTTGGTGGGAAACCATTTATCCTGTTGGGTGACTTCCGTCAGTGCGCACCCGTGATCAGAGGGGGGTCAATGGCAGAGATAGTCAATGCCTCAATGCGCCTGTTGTTCCTCTGGCAACACTTCACCATCCATCGCCTCCTCACCCCCATCCGGAACGCCACGGACCCTGCGCTGGCTCAGATGGTAGACACTGTGGGAGACGGAACCACCGCCTTGCCAGACAACAAGGTTGACCTCTCAATGATCCCCACCGCTGCCAGCGGTGATGCCCTCATGGACTTCGTCTTCCCAATGGCAATGCGTGGTGATGCAGCCGCCTGCTTGCATCGTGCGATCCTCTGCGCCACCAACCGCCAGTGCGACCTTTACAACCGCAACATCATGGCAACCATTGAAGGCGATCAGCGTGTCAGTTACTCAAGTGACACAATCAAGGAGGTGGAAGCGCTTGATGGGGACGACGGACGTAACCTGAACCCAGAGACCCAGCAGGACTTCCTCCACTCGCAGACGCCTCCCGGACTCCCTCCCCACGTTCTCTCCATCAAGGTCAACACCATAGTCCGACTGCTCCGCAACTTTTCTCAGGAACGTGGGTTGGTGAAGAACATCCGCCTCAAGGTGGTCACTCTGGGTCGGCAGACGATCAAGTGCCAGCTGATTCGAGGGGTTAATGGTGTGGGTATGCTCCATGATCAAATTGTGCTCATCCCACGCATCACGTTTGAACACCCTCTGCCAAGGAAGGGTTTCACCCTCCAACGCAAGCAGTTCCCCCTGGCCCCGGCGTATGCAACCACATTCAACTCCTGCCAGGGCCTGACCCTGGACCGTGTAGGATTGGATCTGTCAAACCCGGCCTTCTCCCATGGACAACTTTACACCGCGGTCTCCAGGTTCAAGACGAGGCAGGATGGAAGGGTGTATTATGGCAAGGAGGATACAGTGACTCAGAATGTGGTGTTTCGTGATCTTCTGCTTTGATCTGCTGATTGGAAGAGGTTGCTTTTACATAGGTTGTGGATGCATGTGATTTGACTGCAGCTTTTACAAACCTGCACGACGGGCGGGAGCCCGCGTAGCGGGCGACCTGTCTCTAGTGTTTCACTCAACCCGACGGCCAACGGGACTGTGGCGGAGGGGGGTTTATGTACCGATCTGCGGGATTGTGAGAATTGCCGTCGCCGCGTCGTGTGGCACTTGTACGTCGGCGTTGCAGGAGCTCTCAGAGATGACGTCACGACTAGGTAGCGTACCATCATTCCAAACCCTGACAGGGCGCGATGGCATGTCAACTCACTCGGCTGACATCTAAACTCGCAACATGGGTAGAGACTCAACGAAGGGAGGAACAAAAGTGCACAGGAGGGGGTCAAAGGGGAAAGGGGAAGTTGTCTGACACTATCCATGGTCAGAAAGCGCAGACATCTGAGAATGTGCAGGATGAAGGCCCATCTGGTCAGGACTAAACCAAGGATGCATCTCACATGATGTACATAGAATAAGAGTGCAATCCTATGGATTGAAAAAAAGATTGCTATCGAGATGTATATGATGAATGATCCTTGTTTGAACAACCTGTGCGTTCGAGCACCCCGTGGGAACAAGTACTGTATCACTGTATCTCTCTTATCTCGATGTTTTCGCACATTTGATGGGGATATCGTAACCCAACTCTTTCCCACCAAGCTCACCACATCACAGTCTAATCCGCCAATTGTGCTCAAGTCACAATGTCGCAAGTCATGCACTGTATATTGTCCAGGTTGGTCTCATGATCAGAGTTGTACAACATCAAAGTCATACATGGTACATGGTGCACATTGTCCAGTAACCTATCGTCAAAATCTCAAATCGTGACATTGGGCACATCATTCCGCATCAACAAAGTCGTGAATTGTAACATATCTTCAAAGTCGTTCATTGCACATCGTACATTGTACATCTGCCACCATCTATCGTTCATTGTCTATCATACATTGGCTATTCTACATTGAGCGTCGTACATTGGTTCTCGTATATTGTACTATACGTCAAACATTGAACATTGGTTATTGTATATCGTACCATACATCAAACATTGAACATGAAACATTGAACGTCGAACATCAAACATTGAACATTGAACATCAAACATCAAACATCAAACATCAAACATCAAACATCAAACATTGGTTATTGTATATCAAACCATCAAACATTGAATCATTGGATATCGAACCATTGAACCGTCAAACCATTGAGTATTGTACTATTGAACATTGGACTATCGAACATTGTACTATTGAACATGGCACATATGTACTATCGAACATGCGGGTGGGCTGGTGTCAGGATCACGGGTACATGACTCAGTAGTCGTACTACATCTACAGTTCCCGTCTCCGTGTCCGGTTCCCGCAACCGGGGTCACTCCGGCTGATACTACGCCTAGTACCATTCCTTTTACACTGCTACGCTTTTTTACATCCCCATCTCTACCTTATTCATCATTCTTCCTTCGCTATTCCACCACAACCTCTTTTCGAACCACGCATGCCCCATATCGGTATCACTCCGCAATCCTTTTAGTATATAGATGTAGTCGTTTCTCAACGAGGTCTTGTCGAATGTATTTTGTGTTCTCCTAAATATATCACTTGACATACATCTCATCGATCTACAGAGATCTCTTTGATACACCACATCACTAGGTTTGTTCCCTACAAGGCCTCATAGCCATAGCTCATCGACGGAGACTATTCCGACGTCTGGTCCTGACAGCTGGTGTCACTCTTGAGAAAGTGTGCGAGGATGGACAGGTTGTCAGGAATTGTGTAGGTCTCCCTCACCTCTGCCGCAACATCCTTCCTTCTTTGAAACTTCCTGCTCTTGCGGCTGACTTGTAGCTCATCGATATACGCCCGATGACCGACAGGCAGCTTTCGGCATTCCCTTCCATCCCTCTATTCCTCCATGCCTTGTGCAACCCTTTGAGTGTTTTGCATTGCAAACGCTGTGGGCACCGGTCGATCGTACGTGGCATTGGGAGGAGCTGAATCTCAAGGCACAAGCTCGCATCTTCAATTGGGAAAGAAGATAAAGAGGATGCACGAGGAGAATCAGACGTCAAACGCTGGATCCTAGAGCTAGAGCGGAGAAGATACTCTGAATCAGTAGAGAAGAGGGGAACGAACCTTGCACGTCATGCAAGTACTCGGAAGCGACACTCACATCCTTTGTTGGGAAGAAAGACGAGCTGTAAGCTTGTCATGGAAGCCATTTCAACTCCGGAGACCGCTTCACAGTATGGTACTGTCACAGCCGTCGAATAACTTCTTTCCAATAGACCGACGGTCGACGAACCTCGGCTAACTTGGTGGTCCTGATTCGATGTCTCACCCAACCAGGAGGGCGCAGACGTCGAAAGGAGTGTAACTACGGCGTACTTCGGCGTAGTTACTCTAACTGGGGTTTTGTCCTACTGATGGTGATGTATCTCGATTGTATATAGCTATCTCTATCTGTCTTTCACTACTGACAACAATCAAGGATCGCTGAAGAAGTTCAGCGATCTGTAAACTATCTATACTTCCCCTCTCTTCTCATAGAACGTCCCTCAACCCCTGTACAGCCTCGCGCTCAGTCCTCTTTGTTCAACTTCGCCGTACCTCGCCATATCCCCGATATCCTACTCGGACTAACGTTGCCTAACTTCCCCTACTGCACTCTCCCTCGGTTTCCTTCCCCCAACTTTGCCGTAGTTCTCCGTTAGGCGGGGTTGTTGTGACTAATAATCCCTAGGCTCTCGTAACTTCGTCGTAGTTGGTCTCAGTGGTTCGGGGTGGTGGTGGATAGCGGTTCGGTGATGGTGAAAGGAGGGTCGGTGATGGTAGTTGTCAGGGATGTCACGACATGGTTCGTGACAGGTATATATAGGCAGATAGATCAACAGAACGTATCTTGCTCTGACCCGTGATTTCTCCCAAGCATGAATGTCAATCGTCATCCCGGTCGGGGTGGGAGTAGGAGTAGGATCGAGCTGGTTGAGAGTGATTTGTAAGGTAAGTGACCGAAAAGCGGGGTATCAGCGAAGATGTCGGTCGTCATGGAGAGAGAGTAGAGAGAGTAGAGCGTTCGGGGTAAAGAATAGGAAAGGAAAGGAAAGAAAAGAAAAGAAAAGAAAAGAAAAGAAAAGAAAAGAAAAGAAAAGAAAAGAAAAGAAAAGAAAAGAAAAGAAAAGAAAAGAAAAGAAACACCGACAGTGATGAGTTTGGTAAATCTGGACGAATTCCGATTCAGACGTGTACGAGCGTTACCGAACCATCCAAACATCTGATTACACATCTTGAACGTTTCGACCAGGACCAGAAGGTCAAACCCAACACCAACACCATGTTGGACGCCGGTGGTGACGTGTGGAGCGAGGAACAAACTGGATACGAGCCTGTTGGCGAAGACGGTTTTACCTGCTCCTCTGAAGGTGAGTGAACGAGTGAGCGTGGTCGTCATCATCATCGTCATCTTGGGATGGGTACTCGTAGAAAGCCGATGCATCACCTGATAATGCTGATAGTGGTAATCAGTACGAAATTACATGTCATAGGTTGAACCCACCCCCGAAACTCTTGTAGACGCCTCTTCATAGTAGTAGTACATTGTTGGATGCAACTCTCCTTCCAACAGATTGATTAACAGTCGGATTGCATTCTCCTCTCACATGCATATTGAGAGTTCACCTATTCTGTCGATGACAAGATGTTTCAGTACACGGCAACGCTGGATTTGGTCAGGACCAACCGCTGGAGGTAAGTTATCGCGACGAGAACAGGAGGATTGCGGAACCCCTTACGAGTAGGGTTCGTTTGGTCGGAACCGCTGGATACACTGCAGGTGGAGACGCTGGAAAAATTGGACCAAGTTGAGACAAACACGCACGGGTTTATCGAGTGTCAGGATCACGGGTACCCCTAGACGGGTTCCTCAAGAGTCGTACGCAGAAGTCGTACTCCGCCTACCCGTTCCCGTCCCCGTCTCACTAATCCCGCTACGGCGTCCTCCGTTCTCCTGTCCTACCTAATCGCTACTTCTTTACCATGCTTTACTTTTTCTTCATCTCCGTGTCCCTCATCTATCTCCGTCTTCCTTCGCTCTTACACCCCATATCGCTTTCCACATTTACTCCGTAGATTCGGTATCACTCCGCTCCCATTTTAGTATATAGAAACATCCCTTTTTCGTAGATGTCTTGTCGAATGTATTTTCTCGTCATTTAGCAATCTTTTGCCACTCGATCTCATCGACTTATAGTCTCTTCGATCCACTACATCACTTGACTATAAACTACATCACTAGGTTTGTTCCCTACGAGGCCCTATATCCATAGCTCATAGACGCAGACTATTTTCAACGTCTGGTCCTGACATAAAATACATTCGACCTTACTCGTACCGAGCAAGCCTAGGTGATTTTTCGATCACCACAGTACCGTTCTCAACAATGTCCCAACCAAACTCTCCAACTCTTGAAGGTTCTGTTTTAGGGGAAACGCGCGCAGAAAGACACGATCGCCGAAACCTACAAGCAGAATTCCAAGAAATGAGACAGCTTTATCAAGAACAGATCGCAGCCTTACGATCTGAACTCGAAGCTCTTCGAACCGCTTCTGCAGTAGTCAACACAGAAGGCGGAAGGAACATTGAAGAAAACGATAATACTATTAGGGAACCTACAGCGCACAGGTCACCCCGTAATAGGACTCAAAATATTTCGGTAGAAATAACTCGTAATATGGAAGACACCCATCCGGAATCGGTCAATATCCCTTCGGACCCAGAGGAATTCCATTCTATAAACGGTAACCCCCCAATCGATCAATACCAGACCATTCCACTTGCGACAACCCCTGTCCGAGCTCCTTCGCATTTGCGAACACCCTTCGACAATGTTCCATTTTCGACCACTCACCCCGAACGTTTCCGGGGAGGCACATTCGACACTCACAAAGCCAACCCGCGTGTCTCGCAGGACATGTTGGCTGCCGACGTACGCAAATTAGATGTCAAACCACCCGAAACGTTCGACGGCCAAGGGCCGAAGGTAGAGGCATATGTAGCCCAAGTAAAACTTTATCTGGCTATTAGGGGAGGAACTATGAGTGATAGGTTTAAGGTATTATGGGCTGCCGGTTACCTAAGAGGTAACGCAGGAAAGTGGTGGCAGGCCTACTTCATTAAAAAGGAATCCGAACAGCCCTCTTGGTGTTTTCAACTGGAGGAATTCCTAGAACAGATTAGACGCATGTTCGGAGATCCTGATCGTCATCGCTACGCCGTTCAACGTCTAAAAGGACTTCGTCAAGACAAATCGGTATCCGATTATTATTCGTCGTTCTTGTCGATTTCCGCGGACATAGACTGGGACGACCGGGCGCTAAAGGACGCTTTCGAATCAGGCTTGTCGCGAGAAATACGCATAGCTCTCGCGAACCGCGAACACCAACCCAAAACCCTTCGGGACCTCGCCGAAGCTGCTATTAGCCTTTACGTACACCTCGACGGGGTAAAGGTATCGTCAAACGGTAATAACGGTTCTGGAGGAGGGTATCATCAGAATAAGGACAACACAAAATACAATTCGAGTAACAATAAAGGCAATTCGGATAGTACTTTCCAGAAATCTAAGTCAGGTCAGCAGAACACGACCAACGAGAGTAAGGAAAGAAAACCACAACACCCCAAAGCGAAAAGCGACAATGAGAGAAAGTCTTTGACTTTCAAGGAAAGGAAACATAGAAGGGATAATGGTCTGTGTCTGTACTGTGGAAGTCCAGATCACATGGTAATCAACTGCCCAGAAGCGAAGAAGCGTCCCACGCCAGCGACTGGGGCAAACCGGATCGGACTAAACAGTCTAACAATCGAAGGCCCCAATAACAATCAGGATAAGGACACGACGGAGAACAATCAAAGTTCACAAGAAGCGACGACCCACCGAGTCAGTTTCAACTCCATGATGATGGAACCCGTTCTGCCCTTACCCAGCTCCGATATGGGGTCTCCAGTATCCAAAGATCCCCACAAGCTTATCACTATCCCTGTTGTCGTACTCAGCAACGAGCAAGTCCCAACGCGAGCCATGGTAGATAGTGGTGCTACAGTGGACTTCGTAGACGAAGGATTCTTGGCCGAATTCGGATTCAAACCTATTAAAAAAGCTATACCGGAACAACTCCGATTACCAGACGGCACTACTCGCCTCCTGACGAAGGAGATACATTTTCGGGTACTACTAGGCGAAGGTTTCGAACCCTATGAGGCTACCTTCATGGTCACAAAGATCCACCCGGCACCAATCGTACTAGGCATGACTTTCTTGAACAAAATGAATCCGATTATCGATTGGGCTTCCCGAATTTTGCTACCTCGGGCGTCCACCTTGGATAACCACATTCAGCAATTGAATATCATCAGCCCCGAATCGTTTAATCAACATAACGATCCGGAAGACGTAAAGGGTGCGCTGTACGCAAGACAAGTACCAGAAATCAGCACACGCCCCAAAGATATTGTACCACCCGAATACTGGGAGTTCCTTGACGTATTCTCAAAAGGGGATGCCGATAAACTTCCTGAACACAGACCATTCGATCATCGCATTCCCCTTATTGAAGGGAAAACACCCACTTTCGGACCCATTTATTCCCTGTCCGCAATTGAACAAGACGCTCTCCGGAAATATCTAGAGGAAAACCTTTCGAAAGGGTTTATTACGCCATCCGAGAGCCCCGCAGGAGCTCCAATACTGTTTGTCAAAAAGAAAGACGGGAGCCTGCGTTTGTGTGTCGACTACCGTCGACTAAATGAGATAACAGTAAAGAACCGTTATCCATTGCCCCTAATCGGCGACCTTTTGGACCAATTGAAGAATGCAAAGATCTACTCCAAGATCGACCTTCGGGGAGCCTATAATCTATTGCAGATAGCAGAAGGGGATGAATGGAAAACGGCATTTAGAACGCGGTATGGCCTATTCGAATATAGGGTTATGCCGTTTGGGCTCACGAATGCGCCAGCCTCTTTCCAACACTTAATGAACCATACGTTTCGCGATATGCTAGATCGCTCGGTGATCATCTACTTAGATGATATCTTGATCTACTCTCCGGATATCGCGACCCACATCAAAGACGTTACAAAAGTGCTTGAACGACTCCGTCAACACAAGCTCTATGCTAAACATGACAAATGCGAGTTTCATGTTGACAGTGTTGAATTTCTCGGGTATGTTATCAAACCTGGAGGAGTGGAAATGGATCCCAAGAAAGAGGTTACAGTGGCGGAATGGCCAACTCCCAAATCGGTCAAAGACGTCCAATCATTTCTAGGCTTTGTCAATTTCTACCGGCGCTTTATCGGAAATTTCGCACATATTGCCAAGCCTCTACATGACCTTACACGAAAGGGGGTAGTATTCTCCTGGGATGAACACTGCGACGCAGCTTTTCGAGAACTCAAAAAGAAAGTTGGATCAGGGCCCGTTTTACGTCATTTTAACCCCGATTTGCCCTGCGTAGTGGAGACCGACGCTTCCGACTACGCACTTGGAGCAATTCTTTCACAAAGGGAGAATGACGTACTTCGACCTGTCGCTTTTGCTTCAAGGAGCATGATTCCAGCAGAACTTAACTACCCGGTTTCAGAAAAGGAACTCTTAGCAATTGTGTATGCCTTTAAAGAATGGCGACAATACCTAGAAGGAACTCAAATACCTGTCATAGTTTACACAGACCATCAAAGCTTACGGGTTTTCTTAACCACCAAACAACTTACTCGAAGACAAGCAAGGTGGTACGAATTCCTCTCAGAGTTTAACTTCACTATCCATTACAGACCCGGAAAGCAGTCTTCGAAACCAGACGCTTTGTCCCGCCGGGCGGACTACAAGCCGTCGGATAGTAAACAGTCCTCATTGTCTTCCGAACTGAACCCGTTCAATAACCGACAACTCCTCTCCAGTGAGCAATTATTATCAGCCATGGACCGGGAGCCTAAGAAGACTATTCGCGTTGATGAGGAGGAGGATCGGGAAGAGATATTGAGGAACGAGCATGGCTCTAAGCACGCCGGACACACAGGTTGGAGGCCGACATACAAGCGAATCATTCGCTACTGGTGGTGGCCGGGAATGAAGGAGGACATTCGGAAATATTGTCAAGAATGCGAGGTATGTCAACGTACAAAAGCAAGACGACAAGCCCCCGCCGGTTTACTCATTCCACTCGACGTCCCCGGAGCCCCCTGGTCGGAAATCACTTGCGACTTTATTGGTCCCCTCCCACGCTCAAAGAATTTCAATGCCATATTGGTGGTAGTAGACCGTCTAACAAAGATGGCAGTCTTCATACCTACAGTTACCACACTGTCGGCAGAAGATTTCGCAGAACTATTTATTGAAAAGATCTATACCAGATTCGGGATCCCTGATTCGATTGTCTCGGACCGCGGTAGCATATTTGTTTCCAGGTTTTGGAAAACCTTAACTACATTATTGGGAACAGATTTGAGGTATTCAACCGCCTATCACCCTCAAACCGACGGCCAAACAGAGCGAATCAATCAATGGCTTGAACAATACCTTCGCGTATACGTCAATACGGAACAAGACAACTGGAGTTCGCTTTTACATTTTGCAGAACTCTGCTACAACACGAACTACCATAGCTCAATCCAGATGTCCCCTCTTTCTGCTTACTCAGGGAGGGAATACCGAACCGACATGATGCAGCCAATTTTTGACAAGGCCACCGACTCACCCTCTCCACCAGCTATCGCACGTGTTAGTGCCCTAGGAAGATTACAGGAAAGGCTCAAGGAAAATCTTCGGAAGGCTCAGAAATCGTATAAACATCAGTACGACAAAGGGAGAAGGATAGCTAGTTTCGAGAAGGGGGAGAAGGTTTGGATAGACAGCAGGAACCTCAGAACCTTGAGGCCCATGAAGAAATTGGATAACAAATACATCGGTCCCTTCACGGTTCTAAAGAAAATCAACGACAATGCTTATAAAGTTGATTTACCCCCACATATGATCGCGAATGGTATCCATTCGGTTTTCAATGTGAAGCTATTATCAAAAGTTCAAGGGGAAATTCAGAATCCGCAGCCAGCGATGGTCGCATTACGAGAAGAACCCCAGGATTCTGAGAAGGACACTTACAAAATCGATAAGGTCCTTGCGAAAAGAACAATTAGAGTCTCCGGAAAAGGAAAGAAGGAGGTTCAACTGAAAATCAAATGGGTTGGCTACCCAGTAGAAGAAGCTACTTGGCAACCCATGGATTCGATTAGTGATAATCCCAAAGTCAAGGAATACTTGAAGCTTTGCGAAATGCGGAGAGCCGTTGCCAACGATGTGAACGAGGATTTCGTTCCCATTCTTCCGGCAAAGAGACAAAGAAAACCGACCGAACGGTCGCGGTTTTCGGAAACCTATTAGGTTTCCGGAAACACCTAGAAGCAAACATACTTCGACAAGACAAGAAAAGGGATCACATGTTTCACAAAATCTTTTAGATACTCTACAAATTCGTTTCTCCAAAATAGATTTCATTATACACACACCCCGCCAATCCAACAGACTATTCGGGAGACTCCCATCGTACTAGCCCATCGTCATCAGTGTGAGGAGAATCCTCACGGGCCTTTCCCTTTCTCGTCTTCGCCTTCTTTGCCCTGGGAGTAGACGAAGTCCCTGCGGGCAAGGGGGAAACGGTTCTCTTGGTGGCCGGTCGGGGAGGCTCAAATTGCCACGATCCGACTGCGATATCGTCATCTAGATAATACGACGACCACTCTCCGAAAGCACGACCGGGAACTCGCTTATCCTCACCTTGGATTTTTGCTCCGTCAACGGCCTACTTTGTTAGCGGAAAGCCCATCCCGGAAATATAATAGCCTACTAGAGCTACTTTTTCCACCATAGCATACGCAATATCCACATGTTCAAAATCGCGATTGGCCGGCTGATGTAGATGATGGCCAGCTTCGGCCAAATGGGCCAAAGCCGAATCGAGATGGGGAAAGAGAGCAGAGAATTGCGCCATCGAGAGTTTCAACTGGGACCGAGGTCCAACGCGGGAGTCCACACATAGATTACAGGTGCCCCTATCAATGAGGCACCAAAAGCAACTTTCCGCTCAGCGACTACCCCTCACCGAGAATGCGTAATGGACTTACTGGCCGGCGACCCACACTTTACGAGAACCCGAGAACCTTACAATTGGGACTAGGCAGTGCCACTTGTTCATCTTCGAGGACCACCTACCCTTTCGTGTAATTAGCATGTCCGAACAATTTGAGCATGGTTTAGCCAATCTACCGATAATTTCGCCTTTCGTTTTCAACAGGTCTATAATCGGCTTGACCTTCTCCTTGGTTGACGCGGCTTTCAAATCGGACCACGCTTCGAGGTACTTTAGAAACCCCTACCCCATTTAGCGTTTCGGAAAGGGGCTTGAGAGGAAGCTTACCTGGGCGGTTGGACTTTCTGTGGTAATTGGAACGATTTCGACATCGTTATACGCGTTCTGATGACCCCCTTCTTTCGGAACAATAACCTCGCCATCCTCAATGTAAGGAGCCCCAACGGAATCTGAAAGCCCCCTCCCCGCAGCTCGCGCCAATGGAGTTCGATAGGCGACCTTTGACCCCGGAATTGGATCAGCTTCCGCGGGATGTTGCACGGGCACGCCGGCAAACGGGGTCCTGGCATCGGGATTGTTCTCACCCCGCAGAGGACTGCGATCACCGGTTCCCGAGGGCGGAGGCCGAGCATTCTCATTGTCGGAAGCCCCTTGTCGTAAATCATTTGGCCCCGAAACCTACCACCGAAAAGAATATCGTCAGCCATGAAATAGCGCTTTTAGGAAAGTTCTCACAGGAGCTCGAGGAGGAAACGGGGGACGACGATCGTCACTGCCGGTGTCAGACATGGTAAATCACGAGATAGAGAATCTAGATGAGGTTCGCAGCAAAAAACTCAAGGATGTTAGCAAAAGAAAGTGATGAGGGAAAAGGAAGAAGAAGAGAAGAGGATACAGGAAAGTGGATCTCGAGATCAGACAGTGTGATATTGAATTACACGTCATAATCTAGGGCGTTGGCTCGATCACAACATGCGCCCTCACCACCATCATTACTGTCCTCACTACCATCATTTCCGATAAAAAGGGCCACATGCCACTTTCGATTTAGTAGAATTTTGTTTTTCTACAAGACTAGACGACGTCGAGACGACGTCTACCGAAGGGGGAGAGTAATGTCAGGATCACGGGTACCCCTAGACGGGTTCCTCAAGAGTCGTACGCAGAAGTCGTACTCCGCCTACCCGTTCCCGTCCCCGTCTCACTAATCCCGCTACGGCGTCCTCCGTTCTCCTGTCCTACCTAATCGCTACTTCTTTACCATGCTTTACTTTTTCTTCATCTCCGTGTCCCTCATCTATCTCCGTCTTCCTTCGCTCTTACACCCCATATCGCTTTCCACATTTACTCTGTAGATTCGGTATCACTCCGCTCCCATTTTAGTATATAGAAACATCCCTTTTTCGTAGATGTCTTGTCGAATGTATTTTCTCGTCATTTAGCAATCTTTTGCCACTCGATCTCATCGACTTATAGTCTCTTCGATCCACTACATCACTTGACTATAAACTACATCACTAGGTTTGTTCCCTACGAGGCCCTATATCCATAGCTCATAGACGCAGACTATTTTCAACGTCTGGTCCTGACATCGAGACCGTGAGTGACAAATCACATTCCCTTTGATAAAACTCTCCTCTGCTCCATCTGTCAATGAATCATCATTTCCTCCACTCACGTACACTTGAGAACACACTCACTCGCACATTCCTACTCGACCCTCGCTAGCTAGGGCCATTGCTTGGGAGCATTTCATTTCCGGCTGCAAGTATTCCTCTTCTCAAGTCAAATCACGCTTCAGTTCCTCTCTTCGACTTGACATTTGTTCACTGTAATCACTCAGTACTCCACGTTGTACCCGGCCGGGCATTGTGAGGGGATTTGTAGGAATTGGCCAAATTTTCGTCGGGATTAAGCTTAATTCGAGGTCCGTCGTGATTATCCAGTTTGGCACATTTGATGTTTGTTGCGTTGGACAACGATGAACGACTCGCTGTTAACACCGCTGTTGATATCTCCCGAGCAACAATTCATAGACAGCTTCGTACTGGAAGCCAGGCTGCAGAGAGACATCGATGTGTTATCGCTCAGCAGGTGGGATACGGATGGGGATGGGATAACGACGACGACGACGACGACAACGGCGACAACAACCCCCCTCCCTCTCCGTCATCCTCTCCCTACTGAGGATCTCCCATCACCCTTCGTCATCACAAGGTACCGTGGCCAGATTGTCTCCCATCATCTCCTCTCTTGAAATACTCCACCACACTGTTTCACCTCGGCCTCTCCCTCTCCACCTCGAGTCTCGATACCAATCACCATTGCAAACCCATTCGCCAAAGACTACCTTCACCGTGGCAGCTATCTCTGACACCATCGTCGCTCTCGGAGCTTGGAAGTTGGCCGTCCGAACCCGTGGACAGATCCTGGGTCGGATAGTCGGTGTCAAACCTCCTTGTTCGTTCACTCGTACGGTAAACACGAACAAGGATGAGGGGGACGGCGAGAAATGGCTCAATGCGTTTTTACTTTGGTGCAAAGTGGATGATCTTCCACGTGAGATATCTGAACATGATCACTCAAAAGACGATGACGACCACGATGTCGTCGTCAATTTGGACAAGAGGGAAAAGAGAAAGAGAAAGAGGGAAGGATATGTTGAAGATGTTGATGATGATCACGATGACGTGGACACGAATGAAATAGATGGTTCGAGGGAAGAGCAAGGTAAGAAAGTAGAAGAGAATCTCGAGAATAACGTTGTCGTGGTGGTGGTGGTGGTGGTGGTGGTGGTAGAGCGACTTTGGGAGGGTTTGAATACCTTGGTCATCCAATCGAAACGCTCGATATTTATTGGCGGCTCATCAACCCAAGTGGAACAAGACAAGAGGATCAAAGGTGATTATACGTCGTCTTATCCTCCAGGTACGTCTGTCCTTTTCTTTTCTTTTCTGTTTAGAGATGGATGTTTGTTTTCCATCTCACCCAATTGACAATATCTCTCTCTCTCCGTACAGTCTTCTCTCTCTCTCCCTATCAAGTCTTCTCTCTCTCCCTCTATACAGTTATCTCTCATGAAATAACTCTTTCACAATTACCGTTCGGTCAACACTCTCTCAGTTCTGATCCTCTACAGGTTTGTTTGGGATGGAGGGGATGATGAAAACTAAAGGGAGAGGCAGATGTGTGGTAGACGGACAAATTCGCTCATGGACAGACTCCATGAAGAGAAGGTTTCCAATCGTCATTTTCCCAAACACAAACACAAATATAAACCATCATCGACTCAATCGCCGTTCCCCATTGTTTTGATCATGACCGAGTCTCTACTCCTCCCTCGACCCATAGGCATGATGGCAATAACAACAATGCCAATGTCAATGTCGACCCGACTGAAACGTCCAACGTCAAGGGGAAACAGAACAAAAATCAGGTATCCGTTCGAGGTCAAGGACGAGACGGAAGAAATTTCATTGGGATAGGTAATCTCATTGGATTGATAGTCGTTTCTCATCCAACTGTCGTCCAACAACAAAATCCCTTGACCGATAACAATGACACGAGTCGGAAATGATATAACAAGGATACGACCGCGAAGGATAAACGGTTCGAAAATGAAACGATATCCGATTATAATGATAATCGAGTTGATCCAAAAGAAAAACAAGGTGGAAAGGAAAATCTTCTTCTTCTTCTTCTTCTTCATCTGCTCCTCCATGTACATTTGCTTTTTCCCTCCCGGCTGATTACAGCGTGAGACATTATATTCTAACTGTCCCACCGTCGTCCCTTCTTCACCGTCTATCCCTCCTCGAACAAACCAGTCCGAAGGTGACGGCGAGGCGGGTTCGCAACGTTCAAACAAGACGATGGGAGGTCATGAAAAGTTGGAGAGTTTTGAGGGAACGTGTATACGAGTGCGTCCTTTTCTTTCTTTCTTTCTTTTCCCCTCTGTTGTAAATCCCTTTTCTCTCTCTTTTCGGTTTGGTCTTGATTCTCTTTTGTCTTTTCTTTATCCATTGCTCGCCCTCTCGTCTCTATTCATCGCTCACCCCCTCCTCTTTCTCCATCGCTCACCCCCTCCTCTTTCTCCATCGCTCACCCCCTCCTCTTTCTCCGTCGCTCACCCCCTCCTCTTTCTCCGTCGCTCACCCCCTCCTCTTTCTCCATCGCTCACCCCCTCATCTTCCTCCATCACTCACCCTTTCGGCTCCTGGTGGTGGAGAAAGCGGGGCAACAATGCGATGTGCACGAGTAAGCGATCGGAAAAGTTTCTATCCCAACAAGGAGTGATATTGAAAATCGAGAGAAAAAGAGAATTCCAGGGTTAGGATCTGACCATTCAAGATGATGGTCAAATACCTACAACATAACATCTCTTTTCTGTTTGACCCGGCGACGTGGGGCTTGTGTGGATATAAAGATCCTTCTCAATGGCGAACTCGGGTGGAACGTCATGTGAGTTTTTTGTTTTTCGTCTTTGTTTCTTCTCATCCTTGATCTTGGTCATATGAATCGAATATACTCTTGATACGCCGGGAACGTCTACCACTCCTTGCCTTTTCTTCCCTTTCTCCCTATTTCCCTGACCTTTTCCCCTTGCCTTCTTATCTGCCCCTTTCTAGCCGACTCCTCCTCTGACCTCACCCTCGCAAGTTGTGAAGATTGTCGAAACAAAACCTCTGACACATCCAGTTCACCATACCCGTCGATCTATCCCTCTCCGGAACCTCTGGAATATTCTCATTGTCAACGTTGGACAGGTTGGTGAACGCAAACCCGGATTCTCCCCATCTGTTCATCGACCCGAGATCATATCTTGTGTCGTCGGGTACCCTCGGGATGGAATCGCAAACTCAGTGGGAAGTGTTGACGGATTGCTATCGTGATTTGAGAGGGTTTTGGGAGTTTGGTCAGTCAAGGAAGGTTGATACCTACACGATATTGTTATTCTTGTTCTTATTCGTCTGCTCCTCGTTCTTATCCCCGTTCTTCTCGTCCTTGTTCTTGTTCAACCCGTGGCACGTCGATGAACGAGATGGATCAAGTAGGATATGAGATGAAAACCAAAAAGATCAAACTCAGAGTGTTATCACCTGACGATCATACCTACAATCACAATTACAACATGACATGACATGATGTGAAGGGAAGGGAGAGGACGGAAAGCAAGTCAAGTTTGGGCTTGGTGGAAAGTAAATCAATGATATTCATCTTTCATCATTCATCTACAGGTCTCGTATATGTATCAAATCTCGTTCACTCCCTTACTACTGACACTTCATATGACCATTACATTACATCTTTCTCAGACACGGACGTGAACCGCCCATCCCCATGGTCGTCCCATGCTCCGACGGACTTGACACGGAGGGAAGACCGACTGGACGGATGTGATAGTCGGTGGGTGAGATCGGTCAAGATGACATGGATGGTTTTGGAGAGAGAGTGTGAACTGCGGGTTTGTCACCGGGGGTTGGTCTCGCCGTTTCCGCCGGGTCAAGCGGTCAGGTGAAAGAGTCAAGGTGAAAGTTTACTTCGAGGGCTGAAAGTGGGAGTCAAGGGCTATTTGGAGGGCGAAGGTTCGGAAGAAAGAGGCAAAGGAAAAGAAAGAAGAGAAAAGAAAGTACTGACCGTTTTCTAATTGGGACTTGGACAGACATGCATGTCTCGGTCGGTAAATCCCCGGTGAGACACCAAATGATATACTCGCTCATCATCATCATCATCATCATCATCATCATCACCATCACCATCACCTCCATCTCCATTTCCATCTCCATTTCGAGCGGTCACCATTGTCGGACGGGTGAGGATTGAGGTGTCTATTAAATTTGTCTCCGATCTCATCACTTTCCTTTCAACTCATCCGGGGGGGAGGGGGGAGGGTCGGCTGGAGACTGATTGGATAGAGAAGAGGGTAAGGGTTCATTGGCCGGAGTAGGCGTGGCTGGTAAAGAGAGCGTGGAAAGAGAGGATAATGAAGAAAGTGATGGAGGGATGGGAGGGGAGCTAGGTGGGAGAGGGCTGAGAGGGGATCTTGAGGAGCGAACCGGTAATCAAGCGGTTGTGGAGGGGGAGATGGTAGACACCAAGTCGAGTTCTGGCAAGGTCAGCGTGAGCGTTCAGTGAGTCAGTGAGGTAGTACATTCGAGCTGGCCTGGATAGCTTGTGTGCTACTTGACTCGTTTGGTATGTTAGGCTGCTCCTTTGACATGTTAGAGCTCTGAGTAGATGGTCAAAACTGGGGATATGAAGATGAGTACGGGTGAGTAGTTGTCAATTGAAAGACACGACAAGAGATGGTACAGTGTAAAGTTTCGACAGCATGGAAGTATTGACGTCATCTTCCAATTCCTGAAATGGTGTCATCTCCGGATACAGTACCACGTCATCTCCGATCAGACGTCATCTCTGAAACGACGTAGTCTGTACGTCATTCCTGATAGAAGCTTGGATGTCATGATGGTCCGTGCGCAAGACTTCATAACACTTGAGCCCGGACCGTCACCTTCCAGACTAGGCGCGTCGGACAAGAGCAAAGGGTGCGTTATCAACCTAACAAGCAGTATATGATCAACTCATCCAAAGTGGGTCTCAACAAGGTGTAGCCGTGTAGCTAGTAGCTCATAGTCCGAAGACTAAAGTTCCTCAGACTCACTCTTCCCCCCCAGGGTAGCAAGTTGAAGAGGGAACCTATATCTCCAGTAACTAAATCTCTCAACCTATCTCTTCAATCCAAAATGGACAAGCACCCTTCGAAAAGGACACGGTACCTTTCACGATCCTCTGGAGCCTGCAACTACTTGCCAGTGAAGGGGTTATCTTGATCTGCAACTCGGAGAGAACCTCTTATTACTCTTCCATCATCTTCATCTGGAACTCCGAGAAGGATCTCCTATGACTCTCCCAAACATTTTGGAAACCCTCCGCAATCGCCACCGCTCTCGACATCGTCATCGTCATCGTCATCGTGATCCCGATCCTGATCCTGATCCCGATCCCGATCCCGATCCCGATCCTGATCCTGATCCCGATCCCGATCCCGATCCCGATCCCCATCGTCATCCCCACGATCGCGAGATCGATAAGAGAGACATCCGTGCGTCCTCTCTTCTCACCCCTCCCCTCCCAAGCGATGGGGCCATCGTCTCGTAATGGCCGTATCGTGTTTGAGCCAGCCGATGAGATCTGACACGTCGAGATCCCTCGAAGCGTCAGCTGGTCATTCATGTTAACAGCTGTGCAAAAGTGGGAATCTCCGATTGCATCCGTGCTGGTTGTCCTATTTCCAACAATTCATGCATGGGATCGTGATCGTTCAGAGATCCATGAAGGAGGTTCTCGGGTTTTGTCAGCGACCCGACTCGGAATGGAAATGGTGCATTGTATATCCATGAGTCATGAGTAACGGTAAAACATAGGGTGAAGAAGGTAGGTCGTGAATAACGTTGACGTTAGAACGTTGGGTGAAAAGAAGGTAGGCCGTGAATGACGTTTAAACGTCAGGTGAAAAAGAAGGTAGGTCGTGAGGAAATTCAAATTTACCATGGTACAAACCACATGACCTCTTCCTTGTCCAAACCTCTAGACTTTGGGATACTCTGTCCAGGAAGAAATCCCCATCTTTCTCCGACTGACAACCGAGTTCGACGATACCGGAGAAACGCTAAACTGATGATCGTCTCTCGAGTTTCAGGGTGGGACAAGTGGGTTTATCGGATAGCAAGTCGATGATGTACCCAGATCCAGATCCGGACCCGGGGTTGACTTGGACGGCCGTCAAGACGGGATTGATGATGGCACCATCTTGAGAAGCTGACCTGACGCCTGCGATGACATGTTGGGCCAGACGACCCAAGAGACCGTAAGAGGAGGGGGAGGGAGATGAGACGGGGTCAGACCATACAGGGTTGGATTTCAAGTCTGGGAGGGATGAGAAACTTATGAGGGTGCTGGAGGTGGGATGAGAAGGGTCTAGAGCGGCTGGAAAGGAGGGTCAGCGCTGGTGATAGTCATAGTCATGGTCATAGTCATAGTCATGGTCATAGTCATAGGGTTGGGTGGTTGTTGTTGGTTGTTGGTCACTCACCGGATATGTTACTCTTGAACCAAGTGTCGTATAAAGCCGTCACGCTGGTCGACATGTTGTACAGGTTTTGAATATTCATCCACCAGTGGGGGATGGCTAATGGCTGATGACGTAAAGATTGCGATGGACCACCACCACCCCCGTTCATTCACTTTGACGACTTTGTCCTAGACCTGTCCACGTTCATCCTACCTCGATCCAATCTCCGTCGCGGACCTCCATCTCACCACTCCCACCACCGTTGATGGCCAAAGGTATCAAGATGCCCCTGATGATGATCCGACCGCAATCGCACCTCAAACCGTGATATCATTCGGCACAGGCGATAGAGGTGTAGTGGATAAGGTGTAGTGGATAAAGGTCTAGTCGATAAAGGTCTAGTGGATAAAGGTCTAGTCGATAAAGGTCTAGTCGATAAAGGTCTAGTGGATAAAGGTCTAGTCGATAAAGGTCTAGTGGATAAAGGTCTAGTCGATAAAGGTCTAGTCGATAAAGGTCTAGTCGATAAAGGTCTAGTCGATAAAGGTATAGATCACGACCAAATGGAAGATGACAATGCGTGTAAATTAGTAGTGAGCTCTATAATCTCTTTCCCACACCTTCACTGCTCAGAATATAACAGACCGCCATACACCACGTCTCAAAGCGTGGAGATACAACACAACGATTGATTTTGCAGTATCGACATGGTTCTAGGTATCTAACACACTGGTCAGCTTTTGGGAATTTGGAGAGGACGAAGCAAAAGAAACGAGATCAATAGGATCAACGAAAGGAGAGGAGACGAGACGGAAAGGATCGAGGAAAGGAAAGAAATGGGATGGAGGGACAGAGACAACGCGAAAACCCACCTGAACAAAACAGAAGGTATGCATAAAGTCTGAGCATGCTTTGGTTTCTCCCTCAGCTGTCTTCTCGCTTTACTACTCGACTTTGTCGTTGTGGGTCTATCTGTCGTCGAGACGGACATGTAATGGGCGCCTTCGTTCGGACAGGACGTAGGCGAGATGTGGGATGTGGGATGTGGTCAAACAAGGACAAACAGATGGGACAGAGACGGATGGTGATAAAGGAGGAGGATGTGCGTATGGAAAAGAAGCTTGAAATCGACAGAGTTGATTCACAGTCGATTGATCTAGTTGGGTTATTCTCACCACTGAAAATGGAGATGATGACTTTGGGGATGAGGGTGATAACGAGTTTGTCTGTAGGGGTGAGGAAGAGGAGGGCGAGGAGGAACCAGAAGGGCACGGGGAAACCCAAGAATCAAAAGCGTAGATCAGGACGGGAGAGAGTGTTTGTAAAAGGGGTGAGCATAGAGGGTCAACTTGATAGTAATCTGATAGGTTGGTTCTGGTTTTGTCCATGTTGGGCTTGAACTTTGACATGTCGTCCATTTGATGGTCCCCTCGCTCATCCCCTTTCCCCACGACATGGTCCCCACCATTCACCATCCCCACACAATCATTTGCTTCATCACTCACCGTCCCCATCTCATCGACCAAACCATTCCCTGCTAACACTGACCGCTCATCCCCCTTGACTCGTTTGTTGTATCCCGTGCAAAAGGGACCGAATTCTTGATTCATCTCAACGTCCGGGAAACAGCGACGGGTGGGACTATCCGATGTGGGTCGCGTCCGTTTCTTCGTGCTGGGTATGACCCGAGAACGTGAAGAGTGCTCCGGGTGAGCGACACCACTTGGACCGGCCAGATGGTAGGTTTCAGCACCAGGCGCACCATGGTTGCAGGTAGAACGGATATCTTGAGGTGGAGCAAGGGATCCAACATGTTCAGCAGATTCTGTTGGCTCGCTTGGATTCTGGGATCGGAACGGGAAATGGTATTCTTGGCATTGGTATTGGTGCTGGTATTGGTATTGGTATTGTGTTGGGTGTAATGATTGAATGCATAAAGAGAGAGAGAGAAACTACGTCTATGTATACGGGTTAATTGACCTATTGTCAGGACCAGACGTCGGAATAGTCTGCGTTGATGAGCTACCGCTATGAGGCCTTGTAGGGAACAAACCTAGCCATGTGGTGTATCGAAGAGATCTCTGTAGATCGATGAGATGTATGTCAAGTGATATATCTAGGAGAACACAAAATACATTCGACAAGACCTCGTTGAGAAAAGACTACATCTATATACTAAAAGGATTGCAGAGTGATACCGATATGGGGCATGCGTGGTTCAAAAAGAGTTTGTGGTGGAATAGCGAACGAAGAATGATGAATAAGGTAGAGACGGAGATGTAAAAAAGCGTAGCAGTGTAAAAGGAATGGTACTAGGTGTAGTATCACCCGGAGTGACCCCGGTTGCGGGAACCGGACACGGAGGCGGGAACTGTAGATGTAGTACGACTACTGAGTCAGGTACCCGTGATCCTGACACTACACCCGTCCTGCAGAGACTCGGGCTTCGGGCACCACCCTAAAAGGCTACGGGCACCACCTGCCACAAACCCTGAGTTCAGGCACGTACCACCGGCGTTACTGAAACGCCGACCACACGACGGACATGAACTCGCCACTGATCGGGGTTTCAGTAACGCTGCGACCTCTGCTCACTCTTCTCTTACATCGTCAATGTCATTATTAGCTATACCATGTCATTTCCGGTCATTGTCCATGCATTCTCCTATCTATCAATGTCCAGGAGGGTAATATGAGCCATAGGGATGTCTAGAAGAGCCCTGGGAGGGATAGGGAGGCCAATATTGAGAGGACAGAGGAGGGAGAGTAGGTGGAAGAGGGGGGGGTGGTAGGTACCTCTCCTCAGGAGGATAAATGTCAAAAAATGAGGGTACCTGTTCATTAGAGACCCCCCATTGGATACAGCCGAAAATGCAGTATTAGAGACTCACACTCGGTGGATATTGGCCGTTTCCTGGTGTCTCCTGGACCAATCAGCTTGCAGGAAACTTTTAGAAGTAAAAGAGTAAAAAGGGAGTGAAAATAGTGAAAATTTTCGAGATCGTGGGGCCATTATAGACAGAGACAGAGCAATATAGCCAGGAATGACTGCAGGACAGAGAGGGGGAGAAGGAGGGAAGGAGAAATGTGACAATCATATGAGAAACCCACCGAATAACCTGTCCTAGTGATCATTTCTCCTGTCCTCACCATCCTGACCTCTGTCCTCACCATTCCAGGCCGATTCTCCTTCTGCAGGCCGATCCTGGCCGTCTCTCTCTCATCTCTCTCTTTAATACTCCTGGCCAGGTCAAGAACCGTCTTCCTGAGCTCAGAGATCTCTTGCTGAACTGCAGTGTTAGTTCCTAACACTGAACCCTCTGTCCAGGTCGTTTCTCCAGCATCATACGCCTTTACCTCGCGATTATAGGTGCTACGGGGTAACAACGAATCGAGAGGACTCTATCGAGTTCGACGGATTAGGACAGAGGAAAGCGGGAGTTGGAGGCAGTGCTGCAGTAGGTAGGGACGGGTTTTCCCTTTTCGAGATTTCCCCACTGGGTTTGCTCAAAAGCGGTTTTTCACCTGTCCGAGTATGTACATAGACGCTTGCAGTAGGAACTGAGAGGAGGACACGGATACCTGTAGACAGTATATAGTACAATCAGCAAAGTACCAACTTTGCTGATTCTTCAATATCATTCTTTGGCTACATCGATTGCAGAGGAGACACGATCCATTAGCACCAGAGCCCCTAGATTTCCACGAGACCTCCATCGAGTTCGACCCAACCTGCGACCTAGTCGTCGTGTTTCCAGTACCGTTACAAGTTGAAGAATCAGCCTTACGCACCTTGGGTCGAAACGGAGAGTACTGTATGCTCACCAGAGGGAAAGCGCGGAAAATGATACCAGAAAAAGAGGAGTTGAAACAAGGGCTGGTCCCAGAGGAAGAAATACCAACAAGTTCTTCGAGAAGTACCATTTCACATGATCTCACTTCTACTACCACTACCCCAGATCCGCTAAATGAATTATCGCAGCAGTTGTCACAATTGTTAGCCATTATGACGATGCAACAAAAGGAACAAAATGCATTAAGAGAAGAACTGGCTACGATGAAAGCTGACCGACAGAACCAACAGATACTCACATCGAAAGGGGCAAGTTTGATCGAAGTCGAAGAAAACAAGCCGTGTTTGGAGCCAAAACTTACCAGCAACGAACGAACAGGAAGAACCAGGTGTGCGGATCCACCTACCTTCAGTGGAGAACGAGGAGAATTGGACAACTTCCTTGCAGCATGTCACATGAACTTCGAATTCAAAGGGGCAGAGTACGCCACCGATCGCAGAAAGATCCTGTTCATGTACGGGTATCTTCGAGGCACCCCTCAAATGCTTATAACCCCGGCCATAACCAATCCAAGTATATGGAATTCGACCGAATGGCTAGAGAGCTACGACAAATTCATCCAGCATTTACGAACTCAATTTGGAGACAGTAACATGGCAGGTACGGCTATGAGGAAATTGCAGGAGTTAAGACAGACGGATACGGCCGCCGAGTATTTTGCCAACTTTGAACTTTGGTCCACACACCTTGGAAAGGTACCCGATGCCATGAAAATCGCCTCAGCCATACAGGGCCTGAAGGAAGAGCTACTGAAAGTGGTAGTGGTAAATAACACCGATCCTCGAACCAAATCGGACTGGATCTATTTCAAACAACATGTGATAGGGACTGAGGAGAACCAACGGATGGCTGAAACGATGATTGCGGCGAATCGATGGGCTGCTAGACGCAAACATGAGACGACCTGGCTTCCCCCTCGATCGAATTCGATACGATTGGATACTAGTCCGCCCAACCCGGTAGAACGCCACTCACAATCGACTGGTAGAGGACCCTTGCCTGGTGGAAAACCAGGGATGATGAATTATGGTCTACCAAATGACCCTCCGGTCACTTGGACAGAGGACGGAGGACGTCTCAGCGAGAACGAAATGACTTGGAGGAGGGAGAACCGACATTGTCTCAAATGTAGAAGTCCAGAACATTATGCCAACCACTGTCCGAATGGAGGAAACGCGAGAAACAGTATTAGGGGATCCCCAAATCCGCATAACTCACCGATTCCTAGTGGATCGAATTCGATCCCAACTGGATCCAAAGGGCCATTAGTTTGAGGAATGGCGGTGACCTTTGAAGAAGAGGGAAACGACTACCTGGCCTAAGTGATGTGACCACTTGCGGCCAGGATCTGCCCGGATCGCAGAGAATTCAAATACCAATAGATCTCAGTAATGACTTGGCCATAATATATATAAAAATACAAACAAAGAAAGATACCCTACAGATTGGAATGTTAATCGATACCGGGGCTACAGGAAGGTATGTGCAGCCGGCCTGTCCATTATACCATCTATTCCCAAAGAAACAATATCAGGTACCACGTAAAATTAGGTTCCTGGATGGAACTACCGCGACCTTAGTGACCGAATATGTAGAAGCAGAATTAGATCTAGGAAAAGGACTCAGGATTGCAACTCGACTGGATGTTATGGCATACGAAGGACCAGAAATACTAGTAGGACTAGATTTCTTGAGACAGTTTAGGGCAAGGATCGATTGTGGAAAGGGACTGATCGAATTCGACGGAATTGGACGAGATACTGGTTGGAAATACCCAAGATTAGAAGAAGGATTAATAAGAGGAGCAACACTGGAGAAAGGGGAGGACGAAATGAGTGAGGAGGAACTACGACAAATCATACCGACACAATGGCACCAGTACCTCGAATTATTCAAGGTAGAAAGAGCAAGAAGACTACCACCAAAAAGAGAATGTGACCACGAAATTGAATTAGTAGCAGGGGCTGAACTGAAACCAGGACCAATTTACCAACTGGACGAGCATGGGGATGCTTTCCTGAAGCAATGGATCAATGATGGACTGACTAGTGGACATCTGCGAAGAAGTAAATCGCCCTATGGGTCCCCAGTATTCCTGGTCCCCAAGAAAGGAGTCATTCCCTATCGAGTAGTTACAGATTACCGGGCACTTAACAAGGTAACCATCAAGGATTCATACCCAATGCCACTCATCTCGACACTACTCGATCGACTTCAATTAGGAAGGATCTTCACTAAACTCGATTTGAAAGGGGCTTACCAGTTAGTCAGAATAAAGGAAGGAGATGAACATAAAGCTGCCTTACGAACAAGATACGGCAGTTTCGAGAGCACAGTCCTAAGGGACGGGTTGTGTAATGCACCAGCCACCTTTCAGAACTTTCTACAAGACATGTTTCACGATCTACTTGATGAAGGGGTAGTAGTTTATATCGACGACATCACGGTATACTCCGACACGATCGAAAACCATCAGATAATTGTCCAAAAGGTGTTAGATCGACTACTTGAAAACGATTTGGTCGTCAGTCCGAGGAAATGTGAATGGAGTTCAAATGAAGTGAAGTTCCTGGGGTATGTAATAGGACACGAACGGATCGAAATGGATCAAGAAAAGGTGAAAGCTATTCTAGAATGGGGAGAACCCATGACAGTCCGGGATACTCAAGTGTTCTTGGGCTTTGCAAATTTCTATCGGAGGTTTATCAAGGGGTTTTCGCATATTGTGGGACCTCTCACACGATTGACCAGGAAGGATCAGGCTTGGAACTGGACACAAGAATGCCAAAAGGCTTTTGACGATCTAAAGAAAACATTCACCACAGCACCGGTACTTCGACATTTTGATAGAACCCGACCGACTTGGATCGAAACCGATGGATCCGACTGCGCGATAGGTGCGATAGCGTCTCAAAGATTCCCTCACCCATCAATAAGGGGAACCACCGAACTTCACCCCGTTGCGTATTGGTCTCGAGCAATGACACCCTGTGAACTAAACTACACGGTAGGAGAGAAAGAATTACTAGCCATCGTGGACTGCCTGGTCGCCTGGAGGCCCTACTTGGCTAACAGTAGTGATGTTATAAAAATCATTACAGATCACAAGAACTTAGAGTACTTCCAAAGCAAGCGACAACTAAATCGAAGGCAAATGAGATGGTTGGAAATATTGGGAGACTTCAACATAGAGATCACTTACCGACCAGGTAGCAAAAATGGGGGAGCAGATGCTCTGACAAGACGAGGAGATTATCATCCGGGAAAAGGGAGTAGCAAGGACCCGGATCTAAACAAAGGCAACTGGCTACAATTGCTACCGACACACGAACAAGTTGGATCGAATTCAATGGACTCAGAACACAAAGGGCCAAGACACATAGTAAGAGGAGCAATCCGAGAAGACTCATTATTCGGACTCATCAAGAACGGACTGAAAGACTCAGAAGACATAGCAAACATACGACGACTAGGACTACAAATGACACAGATACATAGCACACAGGACACACAGAGCACACAGGACACACAGAGCACACAGGACACACAGAGCACACAGGACACACAGAAGACACAGATTAGCAACGAGACGCCAATAGTATCTTGGACACAAAGCGGATTACTCTTGTACAAAAACAGAGTAGTCATACCAGAAGGACAAGCAAGATTAGAAGTAATGAAAGCAAGACACGATTCGATATTAATAGGACACCCAGGAAGAGATAAAACCATCACCTTAGTCAAAGAGGATTATTACTGGCCACATTTGGACGAGTATATTGTGAAGTACGTAAAAGGATGTGAGATCTGTAACCGACATAAGACTCATTGACATCAACCGTATGGACATCTAGTCTCTTTACCAGTACCCACACTCCCGTGGACAGATATCTCTATGGATATGGTGGGACCCCTACCAAAATCGACCGAGTTTGATGCGATACTAGTGATAGTCGATCGACTAACCAAGATGGCTAGATTTATTCCATGTACAACTGGACTAACAGCGAACAAAGTGGCCGACATCTACATCAAGGAGATCTTTTCAAAACATGGAGTACCTCGAACAATTGTATCAGATAGGGGAACTCAGTTTACAGCGGAAATTTGGAAGGAAATATGTCAGTTCCTGGGAATAAAAAACTTATACTCGACTGCGTATCACCCTCAAACAGATGGACAAACTGAGCGAGTAAATCAACAGATGGAAATCCTGCTCGGAATGTATGTAAACTACAACATGGACAATTGGGATCAACTTCTACCAATTGCTGAGTTCGCTTATAACTGTTCGCCACATAGTAGCCACGGTCTGTGTCCCTTTGAAGCCTGTTACGGCTATGTGCCACACTACGACATCCATTCGCACGATATTCGATCAAAGTCAAACAAGTTGGAGAGGAAATGGAGAGATATGGGAGAATTACATGCGACTGTTCAAGAACAGGTCAGGATGGCGAATGAAATTAGTGCAGAGTACTACAACAGGAGACACAAGAGCATACCAGAAGAATTCAGAAAGGGAGAACAGGTACTACTAAGTACAAAGTATCTTACGACGGAACGACCCAGTCGAAAACTAGAAGCAAAATACATTGGCCCCTTCAAGATCATAAGGAAAGTTGGAAAAAATGCTTTCGAATTAGATCTACCTCCATCAATGAAAGTGCACAATGTCTTCAATGCCACGCTGTTGGAACCATATCCTAAGGACATGATACCAGGTCGACAGATACAACCCCCACCACCCGTAGTAATAAATGGCCAGGAAGAATTCCATGTGGAAGCAATTGTGGATAGCAGAATTCGACGAGGGAAGGAAGAATTCAAGGTAAAATGGTTAGGATACACAGGAAATGCGGCCTATGACTGGGAACCACGAGAAAATGTGGAAGAGTTGGCCGTTTTTGGTGAATTTTTGGAAAAGAGGAAGAGGGACCCCAGAAGAAAGTGAGAATTCGATCAAGATCAACAAAACTGGGTCAGAAATGAATGCATACACAGGAAATATAGCTACAAATAAAGAGATATAAACACACTAAAAGTTGGAGGTGGTAGAATTGGCTCGGGGACGACGGGCCGAAGCGGGAATACGAATGACATTGCGAGGGAGAGGAGTATGGGGAGAAGAGGAGGGACCAGTGATTGGCTGAGAGGAACTCAATCCTGTAGGATCACCAGTAGAAGTAAGATGATCCAGAGTTTCATCGGCGGAAGGAGGAGCATAGTTGGCGGAAATAAGATGAAGGGATTTGTAAAGATCCAGATGTTGAGAGGGGAGAGGAAGGAGAAGGGAGGTAAAGAGATGGATGTAACCCGAAAGTTGGGTCAGACAGGCGGGTTGATCATGGGCAGGAAGGGTTCGATAGCGGACCGAAGCCGCACAAAGCTCGTGCTCCAGGACAAAAGTAACCTTGGAAGTGACCGTTCTTGCTCCCACAACAATACCCTATACATCAACATCGACCAAGTTCGAAGGAAATAGACAGGTACCTCACGGAATTTGGACTCAGGGTTGTTGGTCTTCACCGAACATTTTGAAGTACCCTTAGCAGAGCATTCACCACACACACCACTGACTGAATTGCATCAACATTGAACGAGTCGCAGCAAGAACTTACGAGGGCCAATACAACCAACACGAAAGTCTTCACCACCATCGAGACGACGTTGACAATCGGTACAGAGCTCACCCTCTAGCCGAACAACAGCACCATTTTTGTTGCGGAGGCGCCAACCTTGGGCCAAACGATCGAGCTAATGATTAGAATCGATAAAACTTGAAAGAATTCGAGACTTACAGCGTTCTTAAACCACTTTACAGTGGGCTTGATGGCGTTGGTTTCGCGGAAACGGTCCAGAGCTTCGTTCTTCAACGCGAGACGAACAGAGGGGAAGGTCATGCTGGCCCAAAGGGTAGCTAACAAGTCAGAAGCGAACAGAACTCGGTGGAATTCTCACCGATTTCGGAGTCTTTTCGATCCTCGAGCAACTTAACCAGTTCCTGGTTGACGGTAACCTTGCGAGGGGCGTGAAAGATGTCACCAAGTTCTTCGGGAACCTCCACAAGTTCGTCGGAAGCCTCAGAAGGAGGACCAGTGGGTTGCTTACCGGGAGAATTTTCATTTTCGACGACGGTAGGGTGTTCGGAGTCGACGGATTTGGCGGGAGATAGGTTCTCACCAGTGGCAGATGGCCCAGCACCCCCTTCGAAGTCGAAATATTGCTCGATGACATGGTCATCAAGGAGCGATTGTGCTTCGCGAGAAGGACCGGATTGATACTTCTCCTTAATGGTGTCGAGAGCTCGTCGAGACGCATCAACCAATGGGGGTTGAGAGGAAGCGGCTTCAGACGTAATTCTCATTCTTTTCGTTTTACGCATGAGGAGTTCGGGGTCGACGTCAGGCAGGATTGCCAAGGTAGAAGCTCGAGTTTGACGGGAGGAGGTGGAAGGAGACAACTAATCTCGTCAGCCAGTGAGAGATAGGAGGATATACATCGAATTCGAAGGGAATTGCTTACAGTACGCTTAGACATGCTCACAGACAGGTCAGAGTTGGAAGGATACTCTAAGATATGAGTAAGATATGGATGGATGATGATAGATAAGTAAAAAGAACGACAAACAAGAGGTAAAGAGAGAATGAGGAGGAAAGAAGAGAAAGAAGACGGGGAGGTAACTTGGTCAGTAATTTCTCGATCACATTGGAGGTCCGTGCGGGTGACGCGTTTTCATGGCAACCGTCACACTAGCGTGGGTATGATGTCAGGGCGCACCAAAGGTGTCTAAGAACAATCCGTGTGCATCACCTGGTTACAGGGTTCAGGATCCTCGGCGAGGATCCTTGAGACAGGGGGGGAAACTTGTTACGGGGTAACAACGAATCGAGAGGACTCTATCGAGTTCGACGGATTAGGACAGAGGAAAGCGGGAGTTGGAGGCAGTGCTGCAGTAGGTAGGGACGGGTTTTCCCTTTTCGAGATTTCCCCACTGGGTTTGCTCAAAAGCGGTTTTTCACCTGTCCGAGTATGTACATAGACGCTTGCAGTAGGAACTGAGAGGAGGACACGGATACCTGTAGACAGTATATAGTACAATCAGCAAAGTACCAACTTTGCTGATTCTTCAATATCATTCTTTGGCTACATCGATTGCAGAGGAGACACGATCCATTAGCACCAGAGCCCCTAGATTTCCACGAGACCTCCATCGAGTTCGACCCAACCTGCGACCTAGTCGTCGTGTTTCCAGTACCGTTACAATAGGCCTCAGGATCCCTCTCTCGATGTTCATTAGCCCTTTTACACTTCTTAGGACCATGACTTCTTGAACCACACAGGGGAGAGGGACGATTCACCTTTTTCTTGATACCAATGAATTTCTCTGACTGAGTGTGGAGACGGCCAGTGTGAGAGACATCATTAGACATTTGCGAGGGGTTCGATTTTACTCCTCTTTTGGGGGAGGGGGGGAGATGTTACGAGGTAACAACGAATCGAGAGGACTCTATCGAGTTCGACGGATTAGGACAGAGAAAAGCGGGAGTTGGAGGCAGTGCTGCAGTAGGTAGGGACGGGTTTTCCCCTTTCGAGACTTTCCCCACTGGGTTTGCTCAAAGCGGTTTTTCACCTGTCCGAGTATGTACGTAGACGCTTGCAGCAGGAAGAGGACAAGGACGAGGATATCCGTAGACAGTATATAGTACAATCAGCAAAGTACCAACTTTGCTGATTCTTCAATATCATTCTTTGGCTACATCGATTGCAGAGGAGACACGATCCATTAGCACCAGAGCCCCTAGATTTCCACGAGACATCCATCGAGTTCGACCCAACCTGCGACCTAGTCATCGTGTTTCCAGTACCGTTACAAGTTGAAGAATCAGCCTTACGCACCTTGGGTCGAATTGGAGAGTACTGTATGCTCACCAGAGGGAAAGCGCGGAAAATGATACCAGAAAAAGAGGAGTTGGAACAAGGGCTGGTCCCAGAGGAAGAAATACCAACAAGTTCTTCGAGAAGTACCATTTCACATGATCTCACTTCTACCACCACTACCCCAGATCCGCTGAATGAATTATCGCAGCAGTTGTCACAATTGTTAGCCATTATGATGATGCAACAAAAGGAACAAAATGCATTAAGGGAAGAACTGGCTACGATGAAAGCTGACCGACAGAACCAACAGCTACTCACATCGAAAGGGGCAAGTTCGATCGGAATCGAAGAAAACAAGCCGTGTTTGGAGCCAAAACTTACCAACAACGAACGAACAGGAAGAACCAGGTGTGCGGATCCACCTACCTTCAGTGGAGAACGAGGAGAATTGGACAACTTCCTTGCAGCATGCCACATGAACTTCGAATTCAAAGGGGCAGAGTACGCCACCGATCGCAGAAAGATCCTGTTCATGTACGGTTATCTTCGAGGCACCCCTCAAATGCTTCTAACCCCGGCCATAACCAATCCAAGTATATGGAATTCGACCGAATGGCTAGAGAGCTACGACAAATTCATCCAGCATTTACGAACTCAATTTGGAGACAGTAACATGGCAGGTACGGCTATGAGGAAATTGCAGGAGTTAAGACAGACTGATACGGCCGCCGAGTATTTTGCCAACTTTGAACTTTGGTCCACACACCTTGGAAAGGTACCCGATGCAATGAAAATCGCCTCAGCCATACAGGGCCTGAAGAAAGAGCTACTGAAAGTGGTAGTGGTAAATAACACCGACCCTCGAACCAAATCGGACTGGATCTATTTCAAACAGCATGTGATAGGGACTGAGGAGAACCAACGGATGGCTGAAACGATGATTGCAGCGAATCGATGGGCTGCTAGACGCAAAACTGAGCCGACCTGGCTTCCCCCTCGATCGAATTCGATGCGATTGGATACTAGTCCGCCCAACCCGGTAGAAAGCCACTCACAATCGACTGGTAGAGGACCCTTGCCCGGTGGAAAACCAGGGATGATGAATTATGGTCTACCAAATGACCCTCCGGTCACTTGGACAGAGGACGGAGGACGTCTCAGCGAGAACGAAATGACTTGGAGGAGGGAGAACCGACGTTGTCTCAAATGTAGAAGTCCAGAACATTACGCCAACAACTGTCCAAATGGAGGAAATACGAGGAACAACATTAGGGGATCCCCAAACCCGCATAGCTCACCAATTCCTAGTGGATCGAACTCGATCCCAACTGGATCCAAAGGGCCATTAGTTCGAGGAATGGCGGTGACCTTTGAAGAGGAGGGAAACGAATACCTGGCCTAAGTGATGCGACCACTTGCGGCCAGGATCTAACAGAATCGCACAAAATTCAACTACCAATAGATCTCAGTAATGACTCGGCTATAATATACATAAAAATACAGACAGAAGAAGATACCCTACAATTTGGAATGTTAATTGATACCGGAGCTACCGGAAGATACGTACAGCCGGCCTGTCCATTATACCATTTATTCCCAAAGAGACAGTATCAGGAACCACGGAAGATCAGGTTCCTCGATGGAACAACCGCGACGTTAGTGACCGAGTATGTAGAAGCTGAATTGGATTTAGGAGAAGGACTCAAAATTGCGACTCGATTGGATGTGATGGCATACGAAGGCCCCGAGGTACTGGTGGGATTGGACTTCTTGAAACAGTTTCGGGCGAGGATCGATTGTGGAAAGGGATTGATCGAGTTCGACGGAATCGGACAGGATAACGGTTGGAAGTATCCAAAATTGGAGGAAGGATTGGTAAGAGGAACAGCGTTGGAAAAAGGAGAAGATGAAATGAGCGAAGAAGAGTTACGACAAGTCATACCGACACAATGGCACCAATACCTGGAGTTATTTAAAGTGGAACGGGCCAGAAAACTACCACCAAGAAGAGAATGTGATCACGAGATCGAATTGACCCCCGGAGCAGAACTAAAACCAGGTCCAATCTACCAACTGGATGAACATGGGGACGCATTCCTAAAGCAGTGGATCAATGACGGTTTGGCCAGCGGCCATTTACGAAGGAGTAAATCACCTTATGGATCTCCTGTATTCCTGGTTCCCAAAAAGGGAGTGATTCCCTATCGAGTGGTAACGGATTATCGGGCGCTTAACAAGGTAACCGTTAAGGATTCATACCCAATGCCACTCATCTCGACACTACTCGATCTACTTCAATTAGGAAGGATCTTCACTAAACTCGATTTGAAAGGGGCTTACCAGTTAGTCAGAATAAAGGAAGGAGATGAACATAAAGCTGCCTTACGAACAAGATACGGCAGTTTCGAGAGCACAGTCCTAAGGGATGGGTTGTGTAATGCACCAGCCACCTTTCAGAACTTTCTACAAGACATGTTCCACGATCTACTTGACGAAGGGGTAGTAGTTTATATCGACGACATCACGGTATACTCCGACACGATCGAAAACCATCAGACAATTGTCCAAAAGGTGTTAGATCGACTACTTGAAAACGATTTGGTCGTCAGTCCGAGGAAATGCGAATGGAGTTCAAATGAAGTGAAGTTCCTGGGGTATGTAATAGGACACGAACGGATTGAAATGGATCAAGAAAAGGTGAAAGCTATTCTAGAATGGGGAGAACCCATGACAGTCCGGGATACTCAAGTGTTCTTGGGCTTTGCAAATTTCTATCGGAGGTTTATCAAGGGGTTTTCACATATTGTGGGACCTCTCACACGATTGACCAGGAAGGATCAAGCTTGGAACTGGACACAAGAATGCCAAAAGGCTTTTGACGATCTAAAGAAAACATTCACCACAGCACCAGTACTTCGACATTTTGATAGAACCCGACCGACTTGGATCGAAACCGATGGATCCGACTGCGCGATAGGTGCGATAGCGTCTCAAAGATTCCCTCACCCATCAATAAAGGGAACCACCGAACTCCACCCAGTTGCGTACTGGTCTCGAGCAATGACACCCTGTGAACTAAACTACACGGTAGGAGAGAAAGAATTACTAGCCATCGTGGACTGCTTGGTCGCCTGGAGGCCCTACTTGGCCAACAGTAGTGATGTTATAAAAGTCATTACAGATCACAAGAACCTAGAATACTTCCAAAGCAAACGACAACTAAATCGAAGGCAGATGAGATGGTTGGAAATATTGGGAGACTTCAACATAGAGATCACTTACCGACCAGGTAGCAAAAATGGGGCAGCAGATGCTCTGACTAGACGAGGAGATTATCATCCGGGAAGAGGGAGTAGCAAGGACCCAGACCTAGACAAAGGTAACTGGATACAATTGCTACCGACACACGAACAAATTGGATCGAATTCAATGGACTCAGAACACAAAGGACCAAGACACATAGTAAGAGGAGCAATCCGGGAAGACTCATTATTCGGACTCATCAAGAACGGACTGAAAGACTCAGAAGACATCGCAAACATACGACAACTAGGATTACAAATGACACAGACACATAGCACACCGAGCACGCCGAGCACACAGAACACACAGAACACACAGAACACACAGGACACACCGAAGACACAGGCTAGCAACGAGACACCAATAGTATCATGGACACAGAGCGGATTACTCTTGTACAGAAACAGAGTAGTCATACCAGAGGGACAGGCAAGATTAGAAGTAATGAAAGCAAGACACGATTCGATACTAGTGGGTCATCCAGGAAGAGACAAAACTATCACCATGGTCAAAGAGGACTATTACTGGCCACATTTGGACGAGTATATTGCGAAATACGTAAAAGGATGTGAGATCTGTAACCGACATAAGACTCATCGACATCAGCCGTATGGACATCTAGTCTCTTTACCAGTACCCACACTCCCGTGGACAGATATCTCTATGGATATGGTGGGACCCCTGCCAAAATCGACCGAGTTCGACGCAATACTAGTGATAGTCGATCGACTAACCAAGATGGCTAGATTTATTCCATGTACAACTGGACTAACAGCGAACAAAGTGGCCGACATCTACATCAAGGAGATCTTTTCAAAACATGGAGTACCTCGAACAATTGTATCAGATAGGGGAACTCAGTTTACAGCGGAAATTTGGAAGGAAATATGTCAGTTCTTAGGAATAAAGAACTTACATTCGACTGCGTATCACCCTCAAACAGAGGGACAAACTGAGCGAGTAAATCAACAGATGGAAATCCTGCTCGGAATGTATGTAAACTACAACATGGACAATTGGGATCAACTTCTACCAATTGCTGAGTTCGCTTATAACTGTTCGCCACATAGTAGCCACGGTCTGTGTCCCTTTGAAGCCTGTTACGGCTATGTGCCACACTACGACATCCACTCGCACGATATTCGGTCAAAGTCAAACAAGTTGGAGAGGAAATGGAGAGATATGGGAGAATTACATGCGGCTGTTCAAGAACAGGTCAGGATGGCTAATGAGATTAGTGCAGAATACTACAACAGGAGGCACAAGAGTATACCAGAAGAATTCAGAGAGGGAGAACAGGTACTACTGAGTACGAAGTATCTTACGACGGAAAGACCCAGTCGAAAATTAGAAGCAAAATACGTTGGCCCCTTCAAGGTCATAAGGAAAGTGGGGAAAAATGCTTTCGAATTAGATCTACCTCCATCAATGAAAGTGCACAATGTCTTCAATGTCACACTGTTGGAACCATATCCTAAGGACATGATACCAGGTCGACAGATACCACCCCCACCACCTGTAGTAATTAACGGCCAGGAAGAATTCCATGTGGAAGCAATTGTGGACAGCAGAATTCGACGAGGAAAAGAAGAATTCAAGGTAAAATGGTTAGGATACACAGGAAACACGGCCTATGACTGGGAACCACGAGAAAATGTAGAGGAGTCGGCCGTTTTTGGTGAATTTGTGGAAAAAAGGAAAAGGGACCCCAGAAGAAAGTGAGAATTCGATCAAGATCAACAAAACTGGGTTGGAAATGAATGCATACACAGGAAATATAGCTACAAATAGAGAGATATAATCACACTAGAAATTGGAGGTGGTGGAATTGGCTCGGGGACGACGGGCCGAAGCGGGAATACGAATGACATTGCGGGGAAGAGGAGTATGGGGAGAAGAGGATGGACCGGCGACTGGTTGAGAGGAACTCAATCCTGTAGGATCACCAGTAGAAGTAAGATGATCCAGAGTTTCATCGCAGTAGGAGGAGCGTAGTTGGCAGAAATAAGATGGAGAGATTTATAGAGATCCAGATGTTGAGAGGGGAGAGGAAGGAGAAGGGAGGTAAAGAGATGGATGTAACCCGAAAGTTGGGTCAGACAGGCGGATTGATCATGGGCAGGAAGGGATCGATAACGGACCGAAGCCGCACAAAGTTCGTGCTCCAGGACAAAGGTAACCTTGGAAGTAACCGTTCTTGCTCCCACAACGATACCCTATACATCAACATCGACCAAGTTCGAAGGAAATAGACAGGTACCTCACAAAATTTGGACTCAGGATTGTTGGTCTTCACCGAACATTTTGAAGTACCCTTAGCAGAACATTCACCGCACACACCACCGACTGAATTGCATCAACATCGAACGAGTCGCAACAAGAACTTATGAGGGCCAATACAACCAACACGAAAGTCTTCACCACCATCGAGACGACGTTGACAATCGGTACAGAGCTCACCCTCTAGCCGAACAACAGCACCATTTTTGTTGCGGAGGCGCCAACCTTGGGCCAAACGATTGAGCTAATGATTAGAATCGATGAAACTCGAGAGAATTCGAGGCTTACAGCGTTCTTAAACCACTTTACAGTGGGCTTGATGGCGTTGGTTTCACGGAAACGATCCAGAGCTTCGTTCTTCAACGCGAGACGAACAGAGGAGAAGGTCATGCTGGACCAAAGGGTAGCTGACAAGTCAGAAGCGAACAGAACTCGGTGGAATTCTCACCGATCTCGGAGTCCTTTCGATCCTGGAGCAACTTAACCAGTTCGTCATTGACCGGAACCTTACGAGGGGCGTGAAAAATGTTTCCGAGTTCATGGGGAACCTCGACAAGTCCCTCTGAATAATCAGACGGTGGCACAGGGGACTTATTACCAGGAGAATTTTGATTCTCGACGACGGTGCCGTGTTCGGATTCGACGGATTTGGCGGGAGATAGGTTCTCACCAGTGGCAGATGGCCCAGCACCCCCTTCGAAGTCGAAATATTGCTCGATGACCTGGTCATCGAGATGAGACGATTGTTGATCGCGAGAAGGACCGGATTGATATCGATCCTTAATGGTGTCCAGAGCCCTTCGAGAAGCGTCAACCGTGGGAGTCTGGGTAGTATCAGGAACTTGGGAAGTAATTCTCATTCTTTTCGTTTGACGCATGAGATGTTCGGGGTCAACGTCGGGTAAAATTGCCAAGGTAGAGGCCCGAGTGCGACGAGAAGACGAAGAAGGAGACAACTAATCTCGTCAGCCAAGTAAGAAATAGAAAGAAGTACATCGACTTCGAAAGGAATTGCTTACAGTGCGCTTATTCATGCTCACAGACAGGTCAGAGTTGGAAGGATACGCTAAGATATGGGTAAGATATGGATGGATAATGGTAGATAAGTAAAAAGAACGACAAACAAGAGGAAAAAGAAGGAATGGGAAGGAAAGAAGAAGAGAGAGGTGGGAAAGAGACTTGGTCAGTAATTTCTCGATCACATTGGAGGTCCGTGCGGGTGACGCGTTTCATGGCAACCGTCACACTAAGCGTAGGTGTGACGTCAGGGCGCACCAAAGGTGTCTCAGAACAATCCATGTGAATCACTTGGTTACAGGACTCAGGATCCTCGGCGAGGATCCTTGAGACAGGGGGGGAAACTTGTTAAGGGGTAACAACGAATCGAGAGGACTCTATCGAGTTCGACGGATTACGACAGAGAAAAGCGGGAGTTGGAGGCAGTGCTGCAGTAGGTAGGGACGGGTTTTCCCCTTTCGAGATTTTCCCCACTGGGTTTGCTCAAAGCGGTTTTTCACCTGTCCGAGTATGTACGTAGACGCTTGCAGCAGGAAGAGGACAAGGACGAGGATATCCGTAGACAGTATATAGTACAATCAGCAAAGTACCAACTTTGCTGATTCTTCAATATCATTCTTTGGCTACATCGATTGCAGAGGAGACACGATCCATTAGCACCAGAGCCCCTAGATTTCCACAAGACATCCATCGAGTTCGACCCAACCTGCGACCTAGTCATCGTGTTTCCAGTACCGTTACAAATAGTACATGGATTTCGAAATCAATTAGAATCGACACTACTGAACGTACAGGGTTGATTCCTTTTGAGACAGTCTCAGAATGGGCCAAATTAGGTGCCTGAAGTGGACTGACAGCCCTGAGATCCCTCAGTCACGAGTGGTAACACGTACCTGCGCTTATTCAAATTTCAATAGTACATGGATTACGAAATCAATTAGAACCGACACGGCTGAACGTACAGGGTTAATTCCTTTTGAGACAGTCTCAGATTGGGCCAAAGTAGGTGCCTGAAGTAAATCCGTTCTGACAGCGCTGAGATCCCCCAGTCACGAGTGGTAACACGTACCTGCGCTTATTCAAATTTCAATAGTACATGGATTATGAAATCAATTAGAATCGACACGGCTGAACGTACAGGGTTGATTCCTTTTGAGACAGTCTCAGAATGCATGTGAAAAGCCCTTAAATCAGTTTTGACAGCCCTGAGATCCCTTGGGCACGAGCAGTAACACACACCTGGTCTTATTCAAATTTCAATAGTACATGGATTATGAAATCAATTAGAATCGACACGGCTGAACGTACAGGGTTGATTCCTTTTGAGACAGTCTCAGAATGCCTGTGAAAAGCCCTTAAATCAGTT